>NC_057806.1:489264079-489273875 GCF_018294505.1 Triticum aestivum
GGGTATTTATAGGCATAGAGGGAGCTAGGAGTGTCCAAAAGAGGTGCGGTTTTTGGCCACGCGACCGTGGTCAAACGCTCTAGAAGATGGAGAGGGTTTTGGTGGGTTTTGGGCCAAAATGGAGGGGTGTTGGGCTGCAACACACACGAGGCCTTCTCGGTCCCTCGGTTAACCGTTGGAGCATCAAACGAAGTCCAAATGGTACGAAACTTGACATGCGGTCTACCGGTAGTAAACCAAGGCCGCTTGGCAAGTCTCGGTCCAATCCGGAAATGTTTAACCCCCACACACGAAAGAAAGGTAGAAATGACCAACGGAGGAGAACGGAGCGCCGGAATGCAAAACGGACAACGGGGAAAATGCTCGGATGCATGAGACGAACACGTATGAAAATGCAATGCACATGATGACATGATATGAGATGCATGACAACAACAACACACGGAGACAAAAACCCGAACCCGAGAAAATAAAATAACTTAACGCCGGAAACGGCAAGAGTTGGAGTACATATAGGGTAAATCACATCCGGGGTGTTACATAGCTGCGACCCCATAATCGCCTAAGATAAAAAAAAACCACTCCGAGCGGAGAGCAATCCTCCCACTCAAGGGCTTAGCGCTACCCTGTAATCGCCTAACTTAAAAAAACACTCCGAGTGGAGAGAAATCCTCCACTCGGGGGCTTAGCTGCAACCCCGTAATCGCCTAAGTTAAAAAAACTACTCCGAGTGGAGAGCGGTCCTCCCACTCGGAGGCTTAGTTGTGACCCCGTAATTGCCTAAGTTAAAAAAAACTACTCCGAGTAGAGAGCAATCCTCCCGCTCGAGGGCTTAGCCGCGACCCCGTAATTTCCTAATTTAAAAAAACACTCCGAGTGGAGAGGAATCCTCCCACTCGGGGACCTAGTTGCGACCCCGTAATCGCCTAAGTTAAAAAACCACTCCAAGCGAAGAGCAATCCTCTCAATCGAGGGCTTAGCCGCGACCCTGTAATCGCCTAAGTTAAAAAAACACTCCGAGTGGAGAGCAATCCTCCCACTCGGGGGCTTAGTTGCGACCCCGTAATTGCCTAAGTTAAAAAACTACTCTGAGTGGAGAGCAATCCTCCCACTCGGGGGCTTAGATGTGACCTCGTAATCGCCTAAGTTAAAAAACTACCCCGAGTGAAGACCAATCCTCCCGCTCGAGGGCTTAGCCGTGACCCCGTAATCACCTAAGTTTAAAAAATCACTCCGAGTGGAGAGCAATCCTCCCACTTGGGGGGCTTAGCCGTGACCCCGTAATCGCCTAAGTTAAAAAAACACTCCGAGTGGAGAGCAATCCTCCCACTCGGGGCTTAGCTGCGACCCTGTAACATCCCAAATTTTCAATTTGGAATGTTATACATAGATGATTCTTGCATATCATATTTTATTGCATTTCGTCTCGTGATCCTCGAAATCCTAAGCAACTCAAGGACCCTTGGAGAGAGTTGGGGATTTCCTAGATTTCATATTTGGTTTTTATCAAATATTGAAACAAGGACTTTTGGTTTTAATTTTTTTTCTCTCCGAAAATGTTTCATATTAAAATATATGAGAGGAGATAATATGAATTCTCCAAAATAACTGAAATATTGGAGGAAAAATATTAAAATAAAATATTTGATTTTATTTGGATTTTATTTGCATTAGAAAAATTGCACGTTTTCAAAATTGCATTTTAGGGCCAAGAAAATGTTCATCTCGTTCTAAATATTTTATTTAGACGGAGAAATTTTGTTTTGGCATTTTTATATTTTTATTTTATTTTCTAGGATTTTTCTTAGTTTCGGCGGAAATATATATTTTTTTAAAAGGTTTCCGGACCCAGCTGGGCCGAAGCCCAGCCGGCCCGTCCCAGCCGAATCCCTCGCGTGCGCGCCGCCGTGCGTAGCTCGGATGCCGAGGAGAGTCCGAGCCGGACTCCTCCAAGGGTGCCCCCTCGCCCAAGCAAGCCGCCACCCCCGCCCCCTTTAAAGGCCGGCGCCGAGCCCCGCCACCACCACCACCCCGCCCGTAACATCCCAAATTTTCAATTTGGAATGTTATACATAGTCATCTATGCATATCATATTTTATTTGCATTTTTTCTCGCGATCCTCGAAATCCTAAGCAACTCAAGGACCCTCGGAGAGAGTTGGGGATTTCCCCGGTTTTCATATTTGATTTTTATCAAATCTGAAACAAGGATTTTGGTTTTAATTATTTTTCTCTCCGAAAATATTTCATATTAAAATATATGAGAGGAGATAATATGACTTCTCCAAGATAATTGAAATATAGGAGGAAAAATACTAAAATCAAATATTTGTTTTATTTGGATTTTATTGCAATTTTGTTTGCATTAGAAAAATTGCACGTTTTCAAAGTTGCATTTTAGGGCCAAGAAAATGTTCATCTGATTCTAAATATTTTATTTAGATGATGAAAATTTATTTTGGCATTTCTAGATTTTTTATTTATTTGTCTAGGATTTTATTTCTGTCAACGGAATTATTGAAAAAAAAGTTCCCACGCCCGACTGGGCATAAGGCCCAGCCGAGCCAGGCCAGCCCGTAGCCGCCGCCGCCTCCCCGCGCGCGCGCCGCTCCACCGCTGCTCAGACTAGGACTCCGAGCCGGACTCCGCCGCTGCCGCCGCTTGCCCCTCCTCCAAGCAAGCCGCCCCGCCCCGCCCTTTATATAGCCGCCACCCCTGCCGCCCCAAACCACCACCACCACCGCCGCTGCCACGCGCCAACCCCGCGCCGCCGCCGCCGCTTGCCGCCGCCGCCCCGCCACCTCGCCTCGCCGGAGCCCCTCGCCGGAGGTAGCCGCCGGATCCGAGCCGACGGTTTTTTTAAGAACTGTTCGGTTTTTTTAGAAATTTCTAGGTTTGTTTTTTTGGATCGTCAGTTTTTCTCGGTTCTTCTAGTTAGCGGACGTTCGTCCATACGTTCGTTTTAACGAATGGTTTTCGCCCGTTATTTACAGCTAACGAATGCTCGTTCGTTAGTTTGTTCGTCAGCTTTCTTTTATCGGATTTATTCCGCGAGTTTTCTGATCGTGATTTCTGATCCGATCTTAGTTTCTGTTTATCTTTTCGCTCGTTAGTCAGAATCAGGCGATTCAAGCGCCTAGATCTTCGTCTCGAGACCATCTTTCCATTTAACCAACTTAAATAAGTTTTTGTCACTGTAAAATTTTAACCTAGGATCAGATTAGTAAACGAAGCTTCTTTCTTTCGCCGTTTGAGTTTCGTTGCTCCGTTTGATTTGATTCCTTTTGCTAACCGGAGTTCTTAAGTTGAACTTTTTGGTAAACCTCTTTTATTTGAGTTTTGTTTGCGCATCTTTGCTTGTTGCTTATGTATGTTATTTTTTGTTTGCGATAGAACACCCGGAGTGCGAAGCGTGCTACTACGAGTCCCTAGGTTTCGCAGACCGTCAGCAAGGCAAGTAACACTTTGATCATACCCTTTTATCACCCAGTTTTTATGCATTAGTTCCAATCCTAAAACATTGCATGATTAGGATGTCATTAACATGTGGGTTGGGAAGTAGTTAATGAGGTAGAACCTATTACCCTGTTACATTCAAACCCTTGGGAGTTACTTCTACGCGTTGCTTAAATTCCTATGCTATGCTATGCTCATAGACGTGGTTTGGGTTTGAGTGAAATCCATGACAGATGTGAGTTTGTTAATTAATGGTTCAACTTAAGGTGGCAAGTTAAATTAACATTTGGGTGGATTGAGGCACCTGGAGTACATAGTGTTGTCTGTATTTTTTTGGAAATCCTGGAGTACCCGTGTGATCTTCCTATGGACCGCCACCCAGGCTCAAAGGGAACTGAGATGATTCATGCTAGAAACTTCCGTGTGCAGTCATAGGCTATTATGGGCTCTAGCATAGTTGTGTAAGTTACGTGAAGCTCTTGAAGAGGCAGATCAGCAGGTAGTGCGATGTAGGTTTGGTATGGTCTGTCCGGAGTAGACAGTTAATGTTTCTAAAAGACTGTGTCTCGGTCATCCGTTTCTCAAACACCTTGTAGTGTGAGAAATCCAACGGAGGCGACCGAGTCTTGTGGGGAAAAGTGCACAAACCTCTGTAGAGTTTATAAACTAATCATGGTAAGCTGTATCCCCAGTTATGGACAATCTTGAGCATCTAGTACTTGGAGTATCTTAAGTATCTCATCACCATAAAAATAATATTGTTGGGTTGTTAATCACCTTAATTGGGATTGAGTTGGAGGAACCTTCTCAATGATGTTTCAACTACCATGATAGTTAAATTAAAATCTATTCTTTTGTTGTAGGGAAAAATTGGCTTTTCGCAAAACTATATCCATAGAGCTTTCCACCAGCCAAATATGCATGTAGTGATAGCATTATTCCGTTCCTGCTCTACTGTGTTATTTTGCCAGCATATTCCATGTGCTGACCCGTTTTCGGGCTGCAACGTATTATGTTGCAGACTTTTCAGACGAGGAGTAAGGTTCGTTAGGTCGTTGCCGTGCAGCTCAGCTATGCTGTTGGAGTTGATGGACTCACTTTATCTTCCAAGCCTTCTGCTGTTATCATATTAGATGGCCTTAAGCCATATTTATTGTAATAAGTTCTCTTTGGAGACATTCGATGTAATAAGTGTGTGATTGCTACTCTGTTATAAATCCTTGAGCACTGTGTGTGTCAGCATTACCGATCCAGGGATGACACTGAAGCACAAAGACTTGACCATTTGAGGTCGGGCCGCTACAAGATGGTATCAGAGCACACGCTGAGTGTAGGACACGACCACTAAGCTAAAGCCGTAGATCACTATTCTCTTCTCACTTCAGACTCCTCTCCATTTTCTACTCTTTAGGATGGCGGACGCAAGGAACAAGTTTGCACAACCGGATGAAGAAGCACCTTTTGGATGACACCTGAAGGAAGTCACTAGGTACCTGAACATAGGAATACCAAGCTTCACCGGGACCTACAATGCCACTTTGCCGGAAGAGGAGCGATGGATGATTCAAGTTCAAGTTCCAGGAAGGACCTTCATACCAGTCATTAAACCTATAGAGTTTTCCTTCGACGCACCAACCTGGAGTTTAGGAAAGAGTATGGCAGCTCACATCAGCATTTGATGCATTGGAGAAGTATATCACAAGGATCTTAAGGACACTATCTACCAGATATGTGGGCGCCGAGATGAGCAATGGGAGATGATCAGTAACAAGAAGGATATATCAATTGCCGCTTTCATCCAGGAGTTAAACCAGCACATTCGACGTCAGGAGAATCAAATGTGCTCAGACATGATAGATTTGAAGAAGGAGAAGACAAGGATCATCGAGCTAGAAGGACTTAAGTCTACATGCGATGGATATGAGGAGGAAATTGCGACACTACTTGAGAAGAATGACGACCTGATTAAGAAGATCGGAATATTTATGGGAGACCCCACACAAGTAGAAGAAGATGAAGAACCCAAGGAGATTCGCCAGGAGGACTACATCATCATCGACGACACCGACTCCGACCTTAGCGATGATGACTTTGAAGATGAAGCTGGAGCAGATATCATGGAGTCTTCAATTGAGGAATAGTTTTAGTAGACCACCATATCATTAGTAGTATTCCACCATGTAAATAAAGTAGTCCGAGCACTTTTGCAATAGTTAGATCGATTGTATTCCTTGCTTGATTGATTGAGTGAAATGTTTGTGTTTGTCTCATGTGCATATGGGTAGTGCTTTCTCATTAGACCTCATTCTATTCTAATCTCTCCCCTCTAAACCCATCAGATGCCTCCGAGACGTGACCCCGGATTTGCTTTCCCACTCGAGCACACTTAGTTGATCCAGCAGCAGAATACCCTGATGCAGTTTTTAGTTCAGAACCAAGGCAACAACAACAACAACAACAATCCACCACCACCACCACCAGTTGACAAATTAGCCAGTTTTCTGAGGTTGCAGCCGCCGGTGTTTTCCAGTAGCACCGAGCCTATAGTAGCAGATGATTGGCTCCGCGGGATTGTAAGGGAGTTAACCACTGCAGGATGTACTAATGCTGAGAAGGTGTGTTTTGCCGCACATCTGTTGGATGGACCAGCAACATCATGGTGGGAGAATTACACTATCACCTACCCTATAGCCACGGTGACATGGGACCAGTTTCAGCAAGCTTTCCGTATAGCCCATGTCTCAACTGGAGCAATGAGTATGAAGAAGCGTGAGTTTCGCAACCTACGCCAGGGGAACCATACTGCGGCTCAGTATGCAGATGAGTTTAGCAAGTTATCTCGCTATGCCCCTGATGATGTGGTCACAGACGCCGCAAAGTAGGAGAAGTTTATGGAAGGGCTGAACGATGAGATGAGTATGCAATTGATGGTGACATGTAACACCCATGATGCGGCTATATCTCCCACGTGTCGGAGCATGACTTAGAGGCATAACTGCATTGTAGGCAATGTCGCAAGAGAGGTAATCTTTACACATCCCATGTACTGAATAATAAAGAGGTACAGAGTTGGCTTACAATCGCCACTTCACTCAATACATAAATATAGCATTACAATCATCCAGATACAATCAAGGTCCGACCATGGAACCAAAAATAAAGACAACCCCAAATGCATAAGATCCCCGATCGCCCCAACTGGGCTCCACTACTGATCGTCTAGAAAGGAAACGTAGTAACGTCCTGAGTCCTCATAGAACTCCCACTTGAGCTCAGTCATATCCCCTGGAACGGTATCATCGGCACCTGCATATGGTTTTGGAAGTAATATGTGAGTCACGGGGACTCAGCAATCTCACACCCTCACGATCAAGACTATTTAAGCTTATGGGTAGGTAAAAGGTATGAGGTGGAGCTGCAGCAAGCACTAGCATATATGGTGGCTAACTTACACAAATGAGAGCGAGAAGAGAAGGCCAAAGCATGGTCGAGAATCTATGATCAAGAAGTGATCCTAGAACTACTTACATTCAAGCATAACACGAGACTGCGTTCTCTTCCCGGACTCCGCCGAAAAGAGACCATCACAGCTACACACGCTGTTGATCCATTTTAATTAAGTTAAGTGACAAGTTCTCTACAACCGGACATTAACAAATTCCCATCTGCCCATAACCGTGGCCACGGCTTTCGAAAGTACAAATCCCTGCAGGGGTGTCCCAACTTAGCCCATCACAAGCTCTCACGGTTAACGAAGGATATTCCTTCTCCCAGGAAGACCCGATCAGACTCAGAATCCCGGTTACAAGACATCTCGACAATGGTAAAACAAGACCAGCATAACTGCACGAATGTGCTGACAAATCCTGATAGGAGCTGCACATATCTTGTTCTCAAGGCATACCGGATGAGCGCTCCATACAACTAAAACCAAACCTCGAGTTTACCCGAGGGGGCGCTGCAAAGGACTCTAGTTTGGACCAACACTCAAAGGAGCACTGGCCCGGGGGTTTAAAATAAAGATGACCCTTGAGTCCATGGAACCCAAGGGAAAAAGGCTAGGTGGCAGATGGTAAAACCAAGGTTGGGCCTTGCTGGAGGAGTTTTATTCAAAGCAAACTGTCAAGGGGTTCCCATTATAACCCGACCACATAAGGAACACAAAATCAAGGAACATAACACCGGTATGACGGAAACTAGGGCGGCAAGAATGGAACAGAACACCAGGCATAAGGCCGAGCCCCCCACACTTTACCAAGTATATAGGTGCATTAAAGTAGACAAGATATAATAGTGATATCCCAACAATAAACATGTTCTAACAAGGAACAAACTCCAATCTTCACTTGCAACTAGCAACGCTATAAGAGGGGCTGAACAAAGCGATAACATAGCCAAACAACGGTTTGCTAGGACAAGGTGGGTTAGAGGTTTGACATGGCAATATGGGAGGCATGATAAGCAAGTTGTAGGTATCAGCGGCATAGGCATAGCAATAGAGCGAGCAACTAGCAAGCAAAAATAGAAGTGATTTCAAGGGTATGGTCATCTTGCCTGCAAAGTTCTCCGAGTTGACGTAAGCTTGATCCTCGTAGGCGTACTCAACGGGTTCCTCGATCACATACTCGTCTCCCGGCTCTACCCAAAGCAAGAACACAAGCAAAAGGGAAACACAATCAACCACGGTGCAATGCACAAGCAACATGATGCAAAACATGGCATGATATGCGAGATGTGATATGCAATGCATATGCATGCTCTAGAAGGAAAAGGTTGAACCAGGCCTCAACTTGGCAAACCAAGAGTTCCTCTGGAAAGATGAGTTGATTTCGATCAAAATCGATATAAAGATCACCGGAATCGGATGCACGGTTTGCAAATGGCAAGCAAAACAATAATGGCATGATTATGCGATTAACAGCATGATGCCATCTAAAATGCACCAAGAAAATAAGCTATTGCACTCTAACATAGCAACAAAGCACATGGCAGTGGTCCACTCAAGATGCTTGACAAAAGATGAACACTGAGCTATGGCTAAATCACTCAATAGCAGGTTCAAACAAGCATGACAAAAATGCAAAAGATATCACGTTCATAGACTTGGTGAAAATAACATGTCAGGATTTAACATCCGGAAGCAATGTTTAGAGCAAAATAACAACATGCTACAGGAACATATCATGGCAAAGCAAGGCATCGCATGAAACTACTCAAAGCATGTAACAAAAGTCCCTTACTGACCATAAACCAAAAGGGATCAGAAAATAATGGCACCCATGTAAACATAGCAAGTTTCGTTAACAGATTCAGACTTAGCAGAAAACTGGACATGGCAAAAACAGAGTTACGTAGGCATGTTTGCGAGCTCGATGCACTCACCACAAGGCATCTCATGACAAACTAAGCATACACCCAGCAAGAAGACATGTTTAAGTTACTAACCATGGCAAGAACAATCTCATAGCATGCATGGAACAACTAAAACAACCTCGGCAAAATTGATTAACACGTAAACAATCTGCCAGAAACATTTTATAGCAAAAGTAGAGCAAGATTGAGTCATGCTAGGGTACTCCATAATTGCAAACAAAGACATGGATGGATAGAGCATAAAAATATCTCAAAATCATCCTTACTGAACATGCTCAAAAGATGCATGCATCACTCTGTAGCAACATTAATACATGGCATAAAATTAACATCAGGGAAATGACTTACAAGAATTCTAAGTCCCTGAAATCAGCAACATCACGAGAGCTACTTTGCATGCTGGTGCTAGTCACCACATTGATCACAAAAATACATGGCATACACCCCTGTAAAGATGGATGGCATAGCCCAAAACACATGTAGGGCTCAAGTTCATAGGAGGCACACATAAAACATGGCAAAAATGACAAATGTCCATAATCTGATAAGAAGCAGAAACTAACATTATATAGCACTCTTGCAACAGCATTTAGGGCATCAAGACGAACTCAAACAAGCGTGGTGCAATGGAATGAAATGAAGAGCACATCTAGACGAACAATTTGATATATCACACACGCAAAACGGAGCTACGGATGCAAAGTTATGATGCGATGAACATGCCAGAAAAATATTAGGGACTTTGGCAGAAAACGGGGTCAACCCTAAGTTTTGGATCTGGATCTGGCGACACGCTTCTCGAGGTTGACCGGGTTCTCGCCGGAGAAGAAGGGGACGGTGGCCGGAGTTGCTGGATTCGTTCGCCGGCGACGAGGAGCACGCCGGTGGGGGCCGGAGCCGGTGAGGGGGCGCAGGGCCGGAGCCGGTGAGGGGGCGCAGGGCCGGAGCCGGCGGCACGGCACCGCGG
>NC_057806.1:489274083-489291685 GCF_018294505.1 Triticum aestivum
GGGCCATGTGTCGGCCTGTGAGTGGCTCAGGGTGGTGGCGGGTTTTGTCCGGCCAGACCGGACGTGTCCAGCGGCGGGAGGAGGAAGAGGCTAGGGTTTTGGACTGCGGGAATTTCGGAGGAAAGACCAATTTATAGATAGAAGGAGCTAGGAGACTCCAAATGAGGTGCGGTTTTCGACCACGCGGTCGTGATCGAATGACCGAGAGGACGGAGGAGGTTTAGGTGGCTTTTGGGCCACTTTGGAGAGGTGTTGGGCTGCAACACACTCGAGGCCTTTACGGTTCCTTGGTTAACCGTTGGAGTATCAAACGAACTCCAAATGGCACGAAACTTGATAGGCGGTCTAACGGTAGTATATCAAGGCTGCTTGGCAAGTCTCGGTCCAATCTGAGAATTTTTAACACCCGCACGCGAAAAGAGGTAAAAGGAGACGTTGGAGGACATAGGAGTGCCGGAATGCAAAACAGACAACGGAGAAAATGCTCGGATGCATGAGACGAACACGTATGCAAATGCGATGCACATGATGACATGATATGATATGCATGACATGGACAAAAGAAAAACAAAGACAAAACCCAACCACGAGGAAATATCATAACTTAGTGCCGAAAATGGCAAGAGTTGGAATACAAATATGGCAAGTTACATATGGGGCGTTACAACACTCCACCACTACGAAAGGATCTCGTCCCGATATCTAGGACTGGAAAAAATCCGGATATTCGGAATGGAGGTGATCCTCGCGTTCCCAGGTGGCTTCACGGTCGGAATGATGTGACCACTTCACTTTTAGGAATTTGATAGACTTGTTGCGAGTCTTGCGCTCAGTTTCTTCGAGAATAGCAACGGGATGCTCATGATAAGACAGGTCTTCATGGAGATCAAACTCTTCAAAGTTGATGGTGCGGTCAGGAGTCTTGAAACACTTGCGAAGCTGAGACACGTTAAACACGTCGTGCACGTTTGCAAAGTTGGACGGAAGCTCAAGTTGATAGGCTATATCGCCTCTTTTGCCAATGATCTTGAAAGGACCCATGTATCTAGGGGCAAGCTTCCCTTTGATACCGAAGCGACAAGTACCTTTCATTGGAGAGACGCGGAGGTAGACATGCTCTCCGATCTCGAAAGCCAAGTCACGATGCTTGCTATCATAGTACCTCTTCTGACGCAATTGCGCGGCTTTGAGATTTTTACGAATGACTTTGCACATTTCTTCAGCCTCTGTGATCAAGTCATTGCCAAGAAGTTGGTGTTCACCAGTCTCTGACCAGTTAAGAGGAGTACAACACTTTCTGCCATAGAGAATCTTGAATGGGGCCTTGCCCGAACTCGCTTGGAAGTTGTTGTTGTAAGAGAACTCGGCATATGGAAGACAATCTTCCCACTTCATACCGAAAGAAATGACACATGCCCTGAGCATATCTTCAAGAATTTGATTGACTCGCTCGACTTGGCCACTAGTTTGAGGATGAAAGGTTGTGCTGAAGCGAATGTTGGTGCCCATAGCCTTCTGGAAGGAATCCCACAACTTAGAAGTGAAGATGCTTCCACGATCTGAAGATATCAACTGCGGAATGCCATGCAAAGAGACAATCCTGGAGGTGTATAGCTTTGCCAACTGAGCTGATGTGATAGATTCTTTGATAGGAAGAAAATGAGCCACTTTAGTGAGCTTGTCGATGACAACGAAGATAGCCTCATTGCCATGCTTGGACTTGGGAAATCTAGTCACGAAGTCCATCTCAATATGGTCAAACTTCCATTCTGGAATGGCAAGAGGTTGGAGGAGACCAGCTAGCCATTGGTGTTCTACTTTCACTCTTCTGCAGACATCACATTCATTCACGAACTGAGCAATCTCGCGCTTCATTCGAGTCCACCAATACGACTGCTTGAGGTCATGGTACATCTTTGTACTTCCAGGGTGAATAGAAAGAAGTGAATTGTGAGCCTCGTTCATAATGACTTTACGAAGGTCACCCTTAGGAACAACAATGCGATCCTCGAAGAATAGAGTATCCTTGTCATCAAGACGATAGCACTTGTACTTGGGTTGGCTCTTGGCAATCCCAATCTTCACCTTCTTCACCATAGCATCAAGAAGTTGAGCCTCACGAATCTGATCTTCCAAAGTAGGCGAGACTTGGAGGTTGGCAAGGAATCCTTGAGGAACAACTTGGAGATTAAGTTTGCGTAAAGCTTCACAAAGATCCGGTTGGTAGGGCTTGAGAATCAAACTGTTGCAGTAAGCCTTCCTGCTCAAAGCATCAGCAATTACATTGGCCTTGCCCGGAGTATATTCAATACTCAGATTATACTCTTGAATCATTTCGACCCAACGAGTCTGCCTGAGGTTGAGGTTGGGCTGAGTGAAGATGTACTTGAGACTCTTATGATCAGTGAAGATGTCCACTTTTCTTCCCAACAAGAGATGTCTCCATGTTAAAAGAGCATGGACAACTGCCGCCAACTCGAGGTCATGAGTGGGGTAGTTCTTTTAGTTGGGCTTCAACTGGCGAGAGGTATAGGCCACAACTTTCTTCTCTTGCATTAACACAGCACCGAGACCTTGAAGGGAAGCACCACAGAAAACCTCAAATGGTTTGGATTCATCAGGAGGAGTCAGAACTGGAGTTGTGACTAACTTCTCTTTGAGGGTGTTGAAAGCTACATCACATTCAGGCGTCCAGACATATTTCACATGCTTCTGGAGAAGGTTGGAAAGAGGCTTCACGGTCTTAGAGAAATTCTCAATGAATCTTCAACAATAGCTTGCGAGCCCAAGGAAGCTGCGGAGCTGCTTCACATTCTGAGGCAGTTCCCAATTCACAATTGCAGACACCTTCTCAGGATTAACAGCTATGCCCTTGGCAGAGATGATATGCCCAAGGTAGAGAACCTCATCGAGCCAAAACTCGCACTTTGAAAACTTCACATAGAACTGATGTTCTCTGAGTTTGTCCAGCACCAATCTCAAGTGCTTGGCATGATCCTCCTTGTTCTAGGAAAAGACCAGAATGTCATCGAGATAGACCAAGACGAAGTCATTTGTGTAGGGGTTGAAGATGAAGTTCATCATGCGAGAGAATGTTGGAGGAGCATTGACAAGGCCGAAAGACATGACAGTGTATTCATAGGAACCATAGCTTGTTCTGAATGCTGTCTTGGGGATGTCTTGTTCACGAATGTGAATCTGATGATAACCCATACGGAGGTCAAGTTTGGAGAATACTTGAGCACCTTTGAGTTGTTCGAAAAGCTCGTTGATGTTGGGAAGTGGGTACTTGTTCTTTATGGTGTTCTTGTTCAATGGGCAGTAGTCGACACGCGGTCCGTTCCATCCTTCTTATTGACAAAAAGAAACACCACAACCCCATGGAGAAGAACTTGGTCGGATGAGACCCATACACTCTTGTTCATCGAGTTGTTTCTTCAGCTCCTTCAACTATTTTGGTCCAAGCTTGTAAGGACGTTTGCAAACAGGTTCCATGCCAGGCTCAAGATCGATGACGAATTCAACTGGCCGGTGAGGAGGCATTCCTGGAAGCTCTTCTAGAAAGACGTCTTGATATTCACAAACGACTGGAATCTGGGAGGTGGCATCCAACTCGCCCTTCTCATTGAGAGAAAACTGTCGAATCGTATCATCACGAGCAGCAAAGACGAACACATCCTCAGACAAGTGTGTCAATTGAATCTGCCTGGCAGCACAATCAAGCTGAGCCTTGTGCTTAGAAAGCCAGTCCATGCCGAGAATTAGATCAATATCTGAGTCCCCAAGAACAATAGGAGAAGCTAGAAATTCATACTCGCCCATCATGATTGAAACATCCGGGACGCAGATATTAGCTGACATCTGCTTGCTTGGGGACACAATTGATAAAGTTCTTGGAAAATGTTGATAATCACACTCATACTTTGATGCAAAAGGTTTAGAAATGAAACAATGTGATGCACTAGTATCAAAAAGAACTTTTACCAGAATAGAGTTAACTGGAAGGTTACCCATGATCACTTCGGACGAGTCCTCTGCCTGAGCTGCGTTCATCATGTTAACCTTGACATGCTTGGGATTATGCTTGACCACCGTGGTGCTGGCAGATCTCACAGGAGGAGGAGGCGGAAGACGCCTCTGGTTGAAGCATTTGTTTGCATAGTGACCCTTCTGCTGACACTTGTTGCACGTAACCTCTGAAAGCGGCCGGTGATACGGAGCACTTGACCTTGGAGCATGAGACGAAGCCTTGTTCTGAAAGCCTGGGTTGGGAGGGTGGGAAGATCCATTGCCACCTTTGCTCTTCTGCTGATAAGGCTGATAGAACGGAGGAGGAGGAGGCAACCAATACTTTTGCTGCTTAGCTGCCACTTGAGTTGAAGAAGAAGAAGGAGTTGCATCCCTGACTCTCTTCTTGGAAGCATCGCACTTGAGCTGAGCAGCCTCTTGCTTCAGTGCCATGTTGTAGAACTCATCATACTTTTTTGGCTCAAAAAGCACGAGGGCTAGTTGCAGATCTTCTTTGAGGCCACCTCTGGACTGATAAATCATGCTCTTCTCATATGGGACGTCTTGCTTGGCGAAACGAGCGAGCTTCTGGAACATGATGTTGTATTGGTAAACAGACAAGCTACCTTGCTTCAGATTGCGGAACACCTCACGCTTGCTCTCAACAACACTCTGAGGAATGTGGTGAGCTTTGAAGTCTTGGTGGAAGTCATCCCAGGTAATCACATGACCTCCTCTGGAATCTTTGTATTGTTGATACCACTCTGCAGCTTGGTCTTTGAGTTGGAATTAAGCAAACTTGACAAAGTCCTCAGGCCTGACGTTGCTGCACAGTTACTGAAGGTTTTTGGCTGGTTTGCGAGGAACTGGTTGAGGGTAGCAAACTGAGTTTGATTTTTGCCATTGCCTTGATTTCCTTGGTTGCGATCTTGCAAGAGTTGCATAATCAGCTGCGTTTTGGCGTTGGTAGCGGACATCACAGCATGCCATGCCTCCGGAGGTGGAGGTGGTGGCGGTGGTTCCGGATTTTGACGTGTTGGAGGAGCCATCCTGAAGAGGGTGGCATCCGTTAGCATTTTGACAGACATATATTCAAGCTGAATCAAATGGATCGAAATTGCAACATATAGCCTTAACATTCGAACAAGAATGAACGAATGAATTCCAAATTAAATGGTCACACTTCCATAAATTGAGAATCCACTTAGATAGAGGTAGATGAATAAAACAATAAGGTACGGACATGAACAAATACTTGGTAAGGATTACCCAAACACAAACCAAATATCTGCGGAAGAAATACTAGAGCTACATGAATTCCCACCTATGAAACTCTCGAAACTTTCCGGATATGCAATCAGGTGTTGGGGATACAGGGGAACCATAATATCTCACCCAAAACTAGCAAATCCTACATCCAGCTGTATCCATCCTTCAACACATAACCAAGAAACCTTCGGAAATCATTTACCTCAACCTTCGAAAAGCATCCGTTATACAAGTTATGGCAATACTCCCGAGCTCCCGCCCCAGTACTGGGTGGCGTCGAGGTTATCACACCAACAACTGCATAAAAGAGATTTTCGATGTCGGCTAAACTCATGTATTCCAGAACTGCAACGATAAAATTGTGATGACAACACCTCGGAGCTCAACTCCCCGGGACACAGCCACAACCCCTAAATGTCAAGAGGCACCAAGAACAATGTTCTCGTCATAAAACCATCGGAACGATTCCAATATACCCGCATGATCCTAAAAAAATAGTGAAATTTGACAAGAGAAGAGTCAAAACTCTACATCATGATTCCTCACCAGAGCGACGAAGGGACTAAGGAGTAAAAAGAATACTAATCTCTGATATATATAATCCTAAAAGACTCAAAACATTTTTCTAGACTCAACAACGCCAGCGATTCGATCAAGCAGGGGGCTCCTAAGTCGGGGAAGGCTCTGATTACCAACTTCTTACACCCACGATGCGGCTATATCTCCCACGTGTCGGAGCACGACTTAGAGGCATAACCGCATTGTAGGAAATGTCACAAGAGAGGTAATCTTCACACATCCCATGTACTAAATAAGAAAGAGGTACAGAGTTGGCTTACAATCGCCACTTCACTCAATACATAAATATAGCATTACAATCATCCAGATACAATCAAGGTCCGACTATGGAACCAAAAATAAAGACAACCCCAAATGCATAAGATCCCCGATCGCCCCAACTAGGCTCCACTACTGATCGTCTGGAAAGGAAACGTAGTAATGTCCCGAGTCCTCATCGAACTCCCACTTCAGCTCAGTCGCATCCCCTGGAACGGTATCATCGGCACCTGCATCTGGTTTTGGAAGTAATCTGTGAGTCACGGGGACTCAACAATCTCACACCCTCGCGATCAAGACTATTTAATCTTATGGGTAGGTAAAAGGAGTGAGGGGGAGCTGCAGCAAGCACTAGCATATATGGTGGCTAACTTACGCAGAGAGCGAGAAGAGAAGGCCAAAGCACGGTTCAGAATCTATGATCAAGAAGTGATCCTAGAACTACTTACGTTCAAGCATAACACAAGACCGTGTTCTCTTCCCGGACTCCGCCGAAAAGAGACCATCGCGGCTACACACGCTGTTGATCCATTTTAATTTAGTTAAGTGACAAGTTCTCTACAACCGGACATTAACAAATTTCCATCTGCCCATAACTGTGGGCACGGCTTTCTCAACAATGGTAAAACAAGACCAGCAAAGCCGCCCGAATGTGCCGACAAATTCCGATAGGAGCTGAACATATCTCGTTCTCAGGGCACACCAGATGAGCGCTCCGTACAACTAAAAGCAAACCTCGAGTTTCCCCGAGGGGCGCTGCAAAGGACTCTAGTTTGTACCAACACTCAAAGGAGACCTGGCCCAGGGGTTTAAAATAAAGATGACCCTTGAGTCCGCGGAACCCAAAGGAAAAAGGCAAGGTCGAAGATGGTAAAACCAAGTTTGGGCCTTGCTGGAGGAGTTTTATTCAAAGCGAACTGTCAAGGGGTTCCCATTATAACCCGACCGCGTAAGGAAGGCAAAATCAAGGAACATAACACCGTTATGACGGAAACTAGGGCGGAAAGAGTGGAACAAAACACCAGGCATAAGGCCGAGCCTTCCACCCTTTACCAAGTATATAGGTGCATTAAAGTAGACAAGATATAATAGTGATATCCCAACAATAAACATGTTCCAACAAGGAACAAACTCCAATCTTCACCTGCAACTAGCAACGCTATAAGAGGGGTTGAACAAAGCGGTAACATAGCCAAACAACGGTTTGCTAGGACAAGGTGGGTTAGATGTTTGACATGGAAATATGGGAGGCATGATAAGCAAGTGGTAGGTATCGCGGCATAGGTATATCAATAGAGTGAGCAACTAGCAAGCAAAAATAGAAGTGATTTCGAGGGTATGGTCATCTTACCTGCGAAGTTCTCCGAGTTGATGTAAGCTTGATCCTCGTAAGCGTACTCAACGGATTCCTCGGTCACGTACTCGTCTCCTGGCTCTACCCAAAGCAAGAACACAAGCAAAAGGGAAACACAATCAACCACGGTGCAATGCGCAAGCAACATGACACAAAACATGGCATGATATGCGGGATGTGATATGCAATGCATATGCATGCTCCGGAAGGAAAAGGTTGAACCAGGCCTCAACTTGGCAAACCAAGAGTGCCACTAGAAATATGAGTTGATTTCGGTCGAAATCGATATAAAGATCACCGGAATCGGATGCACGGTTTGCAAATGGCAAGCAAAACAATAATGGCACGATTCTGCGATTTTAGATGGCATCGTGCTGTTAATCGCAAAATTGTGCCATTATTGTATTGCTTGCCATTTGCAAACCGTGCATCCGATTCCGGTGATCTTTATATCGATTTCGGGAGAAATCAACTCATCTTTCTAGAGACACTCTTGGTTCGCCAAGTTTAGGCCTGGTTGAAACTTTTTCCTTCCGGAGCATCCATATGCATTGCATATCACATCCCGCATATCATGCCATGTTTGGCATCATGTTGCTTGCGCATTGCATTGTGGTTGATTGTGTTTCCCTTTTGCTTGTGTTATTGCTTTGGGTAGATCTGGGAGACGAGTATGTGATCAAGGAACCCGTTGAGTACGCTTACGAGGATCAAGCTTACATCAACTCAGAGAACTTTGCAGGCAAGATGACCATACCCTCGAAATCACTTCTATTTTTGCTTGCTAGTTGCTCGCTCTATTGCTATGCCTATGATGCAATACCTACCACTTGCTTATCATGCCTCCCATATTTCCATGTCAAACCTCTAACCCACCTTGTGCTAGCAATCCGTTGTTTGGCTATGTTACCGCTTTGTTCAGCCCCTCTTATAGTGTTGCTAGTTGCAGGTGAAGATTGGAGTTTGTTCCTTGTTGGAACATGTTTATTGTTGGGATATCACTATTATATCTTGTCTACTTTAATGCACCTATATACTTGGTAAAGGGTGGAAGGCTCGGCCTTATGCCTGGTGTTTTGTTTCACTCTTGCCGCCCTAGTTTCCATCATAAGGGTGGAAGGATATCGCCGAGTATGTGGCCGTATGTGATGTATGTCAGAGAGTGAAGGCAGAGCATCAAAAGCCAGCAGGATTGCTATAGCCTATGCCGATACCCGAATGGAAATGGGATAAACTTGGCACTGATTTTATCACCGGATTACCCATTACCAAATTAGGGTACGATTCTATATGGGTAGTAGTTGACCGTTTAACCAAAGTGGCACACTTTATCCCAGTGAAAACAATTGATACTAGTGCAAAGTTGGCCAAGATATATATATGACTAGGATTGTATGTCTGCATGGAGTTCCGAGGACCATCGTATCGGATAGAGGGACACAGTTTACCTCAAAGTTTTGGCATCAGCTGCACCAGACCTTGGGAACCAGATTGGAGTTCAGTACAACATTTCACCCGCAGACAGATGGACAGACCGAGAGAGTCAACCAGATTCTGGAGGACACATTGAGAGCCTGTGCGCTAGATTATGGATCTAGTTGGGATGACAATCTGCCTTACGCGGAGTTCTCATACAACAATAGTTACCAAGCCAATCTGAAGATGGCACCATTCGAAGCTCTGTATGGCCGAAGGTGCAGATCGCCATTGATGTGGGATGAAGTTGGAGACCGATAGTTGTTTGGACCAGACTTGATCAAAGAGTCTGAGGAGAAGGTTAAACTGATCCGGGATAGACTGAAGATAGCCCAGTCCAGGCAGAAGAGTTATGGAGATTCGAAACGCAAGGAGGTAACCTACGAAATTGGAGATAGAGCATATTTGCGAGTATCACCTTTGCGGGGAGTGAAACGTTTTGGAGTTAAGGGAAAGTTAGCCCCGAGATTTGTAGGACCATATCGTATTTTGGAACGGATGGGAGAAGTTGCATACAAGTTGGAGTTACCTGAAGGACTGTCAGGAGTTCATGATGTGTTTCACGTTTCCCAGTTGAAGAAGTGCCATGTTGAGATGGCCGACATACCACTAAGAGATATCATAACCTTGGAGGCGATTCAGTTGGACAATGACTTGACGTATGAAGAGAAGCCAGTCAAGATTTTGGATTTTGCCAGTCGAGTCACCCGCATCAAGGTTATTAAATTTTGCAAGGTTCAGTGGAGCCACCATACCGAGGACGAAGCCACGTGGGAACGAGAGGATGATCTCCGCAAGGACCACCCAAACCTATTTTGTAGCCTACCCGAATCTCGAGGGTGAGATTCATCTTAAGGGGGGTAGGTTTGTAACATCCCAAATTTTCAATTTGGAATGTTATACATTGATCATTCTTACATATCATACTTTATTGCATTTCATCTCGTGATCCTCGAAATCCTAAGCAACTCAAGGACCCTTGGAGAGAGTTGGGGATTTCCCAGATTTCATATTTGATTTTTATCAAATATTGAAACAAGGACTTTTGGTTTTAATTATTTTTCTCTCTGAAAATATTTCATATTAAAATATATGAGAGGAGATAATATGACTTCTCAAAAATAATTTAAATATTGGAGGAAAATATTAAAATCAAATATTTGATTTTATTTGGATTTTATTAGCATTAGAAAAATTACACGTTTTCAAAATTGCATTTTAGGGCCAAGAAAATGTTCATCTCGTTCTAAATATTTTATTTAGACGGAGAAAATTTCTTGTCATTTTTAGATTTTTATTTTATTTTCTACGATTTTTCTTAGTTTCGGCGGAAATATATTAAAAAAAAAGGTTTCCGGACCCAGCTGGGCCGAAGCCCAGCTGGCCCGTCCCGGCCGTCTCCTCACGTGCGTGCCACCGTGCGTAGCTCAGACGTCGAGGGGAGTCCGAGCCGGACTCCTCCCCGGGTGCCCCCTCACCCAAGCAAGCCGCCGCCCCCAACCCCTTTAAAGGCCGCCACCGAGCCCCGCCACCACCACCACCCCGCCGCCCCGCAACCCGCTCCCGAGCCGCGCCCCGCCGCCGTCGCCGCCCTCGCTGCCCCGAGCCGCCTCCGCCCCGCTGCCTCGGGAGCCCTACCGCCCTGCCGCCTGAGCCCCGCAACGCTGGAGGTACCTCACCGCCGTTCGGTTTTTTTTAAAAAAACAATCCATTTTTTTAAAACCCTAGCCTGTTTTTTCGGTTGGCCGGTTTTTTTCTGGTTTTTCTTTTTTGCGGACGTTCATCCGGACGTTCGTTTTAACGAACGGTTTACGCCCGTTAGTTATAGGCTAACGAACGCTCGTTCGTTAGCCTGTTCGTCAGTTTCCTTTTATCGGATTATTCTGCGATTATTTCTGATCGCGATTTCTGATCCGATTTTCATTCTAGTTTATCTTTTCGCTCGTTAATCGGAATCAGGCGATTCAAGCACCTAGATCTTCGTCCCAAGACCTTCTTTCCTCTTAACCAACTTGCACAAGTTTTTGCTGCTGTAAAATTTGACTTATGTCCAGATTAGTAAATGGATCTTATTTCTTTCGCCGTTTGAGTTTCCTTGCTCCGTTTGATTTGATTATTTTTGCAAACCAGAGTTCTTAAGTTGAACTTTCTGGTTAGATCTTATTATTTGAGATTTACCCTTGTTTCTTAGCTTGATTGCTTATGTAAGTTATTGTTTGTTTATAATAGAATTCCCGGAGTGCGAAGCGTGTTATTTGAAGTCTCTATGTTACGCGGAGCATCAGCAAGGCAAGTAACACTTTGATCATATCCATTTATCACCCAGTTTTTATGCATTAGTTCCAATCCTCAAACATTGCATGGTTAGGATGTCATTAACATCTGGGTTGGGAAGTAGCTGATGAGGTAGAACCTATTACCCTGTTACATTCAAACCCTTGGGAGTTACTTATACCCGTTGCTTATATTGCTATGCTATGCTCGTAGACGTGGTTTGTGTGAGTGAAATCCATGACAGATGTGAGATTGTTAATTAATGGTTCAACTTAAGGTGGCAACTTAAATACACATCTGGGTGGATTGAGGCACCTGGAGTACCTAGTGTTGCCTATATTTTTGGAAATCCCGGAGTACCCGTGTGATCTTCCTATGGACCGCCACCAAGGCTCAAAGGGAGCTGAGATTATTCATGCTAGAAACTTACATGTGCAACCACAAGCTATTATGGGCTCTAGCATAGTTGAGTAAGTTACATGAAGCTCTTGAAGAGGTGGATTAGCAGGTAGTGGGTTTGTAGGTTTGGTATGGTCTGCCCGGAGTAGAGAGTTAATGTTTCTGAAAGACTGTGTCTCGGTCATCCATTTCTCAAACAGCCTGTAGTGCGAGAAAACCAACGGACGAGATCGAGTCTTGTGGGGAAAAGTGCGCAAACCTCTGCAGAGTGTATAAACTAATCATGGTTAGTCGTGTCCCCGGTTATGCACAATCTTGAGTATCTAGTACTTGGAGTATCTGAAGTATCTCATCACCCTAAAAAAATATTGTTGGGTTGTTAATCACCTTAATTGGGATTGAGTTGGAGGAACCTTCTCAATGATGTTTCAACTACCATGATTGTTAAATTAAAATCTATTCCTTACTTGTAGGGAAAAATTGACTTTTCGCAAAACTATAACCATAGAGCTTTCCACCAGCCAAATATGCATGTAGTGATAGCATTAGTCCGTTCCTGCTCTACTGTGTTATTTTGCCAGCATATTCCATGTGCTGACCCGTTTTCGGGCTGCAACGTATTATGTTGCAGACTTTTTAGACGAGGAGTAAGGTTCGTTAGGTCGTTGCCGTGCAGCTCAGCTATGCCGTTGGAGTTGATGGACTCACTTTATCTTCCAAGCCTTCCACTGTTATCGTATTAGATGGCCTTAAGCCATATTTATTGTAATAAGTTCTCTTTGGAGACATTCGATGTAATAAGTGTGAGATTGCTACTCTGTTATAAATCCTCGAGTACTGTGTGTGTCAGCATTACCAATCCAGGGATGACACTGAAGCACAGAGACTTGACCGTTTGAGGTCAGGTCGCTACAGACCCCGTAGTCGCCTAAGTTAAAAAAACTACTCCGAGTGGAGAGCAATCGTCCCACTCGGGGGCATAGCTGCGATCCCGTAATCGCCTATGTTAAAAAAACTACTCTGAGTGGAGAGCAATCCTCCCACTCGGGGGCTTAGCTATGACCCCGTAATCGCCTAAGTTAAAAAACCACTCTGAGTGGAGAGCAATCCTCCCACTCGGGAACTTAGCTGAGACACCGTAATCGCCTAAGTAAAAAACCCACTCTGAGTGGAGCGCAATCCTCCCACTCGAGGACTTAGCTGCGACCCCGTAATCACCTAAGTTAAAAGAACACTTCGAGCGGAGAGCAATCCTCCCACTCGTCGGAGCTATGCCACAAGTACAATGTCCGCTCCATCCCGATCCGTGAGGACGACAAGGTGCTGGTCGTGTGCAGCACCTGGTGCTCCCGTCGCGGCCCTCTCATCAGAGCTGCGCCACAAGTACAATGTCCGCTCCATCCCGATTCGTCAGGACGATGAGGTGCAGGTCATGTGTGGCACCTGGTGCTCACGTCCGCGACCCTCTTGTCAGAGCTACACCATAAGTACAATGTCTGCTCCATCCCAATCTGCAAGGGTGATGAGGTGCAGGTCGTGTGCACCACCTGGCGTTCATGCCCGCGGCCCTCTCGTCAAATCTGCAAGTACAATGGCCTTGAGGTCGGTTCAGCAAGCGGTAAAAACAAAGCAATCATATTCAAGAGAAAATGAAGTTCAGAAAAATCCAGCAAGGTTCAGAACCGTGAACGGAAGTACTCGGGCATCAAGCCCGAAGGAGTTTAATGGTTACAAAATCACTTGGCATTCCGAGGCAAATAAAAGTGTAGCATCAAGTTCGTTCACTCCTCAGCAGGAGGGGGGCTGGCTGGCTCGACGAATTCATCTAGCTCAATCCCATCGGCGATGCGGGTGGAAGCCTCGATGAAGGTCTCCATAAAAGACTGGAATTGAAGCCTCTTGTTATTGGCAACCTTGATAGCTGCTAGCTTCTATTCCTTAGCTTCTTTGCAATGAACGTGGACCAAAGACAGAGCCACATCAACACCACACCGGGCAGAGGGCTTCTTCCACGCATAAAGGGCGAATGGTTTGATCCTTCAAGGGCTGGAACCCCGACTGATACGTGATCTAAAGCATGTTGTTGGAGCTTGGGTGACTTAATTACCATCTATCCTATGGGGATTAAGAACAACTCCAAACCAGTCGACAGACCGAGCCCCTTTCTTCATCGTGTATGGCGCTAAAGCTGTATTTCCGAGTGATTTGCTGCACAACGCTCCCCAAGTGGAACTTTTCTCAGAACCGTAACTGAACAGTCACGCAAAGATACAGTTGATCTCTTGGAGGAAGAATGAAATGGCTCTGATCCGGTCGACCATCTACAAACAAGACTTGCGTCCATTCCACCCTCGTAATGTCAGAGGTCGAGCATTCCAGGAAGGAGACCTTGTGCTCCGACTGCATCCGAAGCGGCCTAATAAGCTCGCTCCGGCCTGGAAAGGCCCCATCATCATCACCAAGGTGCTCCACAATGGGGCGTATTGTAACACCCTCGATGCGGCTATATCTCCCACGTGTCGAAGCATGACTTAGACGCATAACTGCATTGAAAGCAATGTCGCAAGTGAGGTAATCTTCACACAACCCATGTAATACATAAGGGAAAGAGATACATAGTTGGCTTACAATTGCCACTTCACACAATTACATGAATAAAGAATTACATCAACCAGATACAATCAAGGCCTGGCTACGGAGCCAAAATAAAAGAAGACTATCCCAAATGCTACACAGATCCCCGATCGACCCAAACTGGGCTCCACTACTGATCAACTGGAACGAGATCTTCATCGAGCTCCTCCTTGAGTTTGGTTGCATCACCTGCACAGTTCAACGGCACCTGCAAACTGGTTTTGGAAGTATCTGTGAGTCACGGGGACTCAGCAATCTCACACCCTCGTGATCAAGACTATTTAAGCTTATGCTTAAGGTAAAGGTATGAGGTGGAGCTGCAGCAAGCGACTAGCATATAGGGTGGCTAACCTATTCGCAAAAGAGAGCGAGAAGAGAAGGCAAAAGCACGGTCGGACAACTATGATCAAGAAGTGATCCTAGAACAACCTACGTCAAGCATAACTCCAACACCGTGTTCACTTCCCGGACCCCACCGAGAAGAGACCATCATGGTTACGCACGCGGTTGATGTATTTTAATTAAGGTCAACTTCAGGTTTTCTACAACCGAACATTAACAAATTCCCATCTGCCCATAACCGCGGGCACGGCTTTCGAAAGTTCAAAACCTTGCAAGGGTGTCCCAACTTAGCACATCACAAGCTCTCATGGTCAACGAAGGATATTCCTTCTAGCGGGAAGACCTGATCAGACTCGGGATCCCAGTTACAAGACATTTCGACAATGGTAAAACAAGACCAGCAAAGTCACCCGAATGTGCCGACAAATCCCGATAGGAGCTGCACATATCTCTTTCTCAGGGCACATCGGATTGTCCAAGGTTCCGGTAGGCCAGCCCAGAGTTGCCCCTGGTGGCCACCGGCAGCTGACAGGTTGGACCAACACTCAGAGGAGCACTGGTCCGGGGGTTTAATAAAGATGACCCTTGGGCAGGCCTACCCAAGGGAAAGAAAAGGCTAGGTGGCGAATGGTAAAACCAATGTTGGGCCTTACTGGAAGAGTTTTATTCAAGGCGAACTGTCAAGGGGTTCCCATTATAACCCAACCTCGTAAGGAATGCAAAATCCGAGAACATAACACCGATATGATGGAAACTAGGGCGGCAAGAGTGGAACAAAACACCAGGCATAAGGCCGAGCCTTCCACCCTTTACCAAGTATATAGATGCATTAATTAGATAAGAGATATTGTGATATCCCAACAAGTAAACATGTTCCAACAAGGAACAACATCTCCATGTTCCAACAAGGAACAAACTTCAATCTTCACCTGCAACTAACAACGCTATAAGAGGGGCTGAGCAAAGCGGTAACATAGCCAAACAACGGTTTTCTAGGACAAGGTGGGTTATTGGCTTGGCTTAACAATAGGGGAGGCATGATAAGCAAGTGGTAGGTATCGCAGCATAGGCATAGCAAAAGAACGAGCAACTAGCAAGCAAAGATAGAAGTGATTTCGAGGGTATGGTCATCTTGCCTGAAATCCTGCAAGGAAGAAGAACGAGTCCATGAAGAAGACAAACGGACGTAGTCGAACGGGTCCTCAAAAACGCGACATTATCGGAACCAACCCGAAGAAGCAACACCGGAAAGAAGCACACAACATAGTAAACAACCAACACATGAACATGGTATGATATGTGGGATGCGGGATGCGGTGCATATGCATGATTTGGAAAGGAATGATTGAACCTGGCCTCAACTTGGAAATCCAAGAGTGTCACTGGAAAGGTGAGGTGATTTCGGTTGAAATCGATATAAAGATCACCAGAATCGGATGCACGGTTTGGAAATGGCAAGCAAAACAAATATGGCACCGGTCTGCGATAATCAGCAAGTAGCCTTCTAAATGCATCAAGATAAATATGCTACAACACTCAAACATGACAACAAAATACATGGCATGGATCCACTCATGAAGCTTGACAAAAGATGAACACTGAGCTACGGCTAATTCATCCATTAACAGGTTCAAACAAGCATGGCAAAAGTGCAAATGATAACAGGTTTCAGACTTAACAGGTTTCAGAAATAACAACAAATCAGGAATTTATCATCAGGAAGCACACTCTAGAGCATGAAAACTACATGCTACAGGAACTTAACATGGCAAAGCAAGGGATGGAATGAAGCTACTCAAAGCACTTAACAAAAGTCCCTTAGTGACCTTGAGCCAAAAGGGATCAGAAAATACAATTGCAAGCATGTAAACATGGCAAAAACATAAACAGATCTCAGACTTAGTGAAAAACTGGAGCATGCAAAACAGTTAACAAGTAGGCATGTTTACGAGCTCGATGCACTCACTACAGAGCATGGCATGAAAAACTAAGCATACACCCATTAATAAGACATGGCGTAGAAGCTAGACGTGGCAAGAACAACATCATATCATGCACGGATCAATAGCAACATCCTCGGCAAAATCGCTAAACATGTCAACAATTTGCCAGGATAATTTTATAGCAAAAGTAGAGCTTGATCGACTCAAGCTAGGATGCTCCATAATTGCAAACAAACACATGGATGGATAGACCACTACAATGTTAACAAAAAATCCTTACTGATCATCCTCAAAAGAGGCACGAATCACTAGGAAACAACATGAACATATGGCATAAAGACAAAAACAGGACAAGGACTTAGTGAAATTCTAAATCCCTGAAATCAGCATTACCGATTACGCTACTTTGCAAGCTTGTGCTAGTCACCAAAAATATCACAAAAATACATGGCAAGCACCTCTGTAAAGATGGCATGGCATATAACCAAACACATGTAGAGCTCAGGATCATATCATGCACACATTAATCATGGCAAAAATGACAAAATGCCATTTGCTGAAATAGATCTGACAAATTCATCACATAGCCCTCTTCCAACAGCATTTCGGGCATCAAGATGAGCTCAAATGAAAATGATGCAGTGAGATGAAATGATGTACTCGTCGAGACGAACATTCTGATATGCTACACACGCAAAACGGAGCTACGAATGCAAAGTTGTGACATGGTGAACATGGACACATGAATCTGGAAACTTCGGGGACTTAGTGAAATTTTACCTCCGCGAAAAGTCAATGCGGGACGAGGATATCCGGGACGGAGGGATCCGGGGACGGGCGCGGGCGTTTGGATCGGGCACCTGGTGGATCTAATCCACCTTCTTCTCCGGCGAGGCGCGGACTCCGATGAAGCGGGAACTCCCGCGAACGGTGGCGCAACTCCCGAGGCGGCGGCGGACGAGGGCAAGGGGGCGGCCCGCGAAGCTCGCGGAGAGGCGAAGAGGCGACGGCGGCGCACGGCGGACGAAGTCCGGTGACGAGGCGGCGGAGTCGCGGGCGCGCGCGG
>NC_057806.1:489292132-489309344 GCF_018294505.1 Triticum aestivum
GGGATCTGGCGCGCGCGGGGCGGTGCACTCGAGTGGAGGCGGCGGAGCGGTTCGGGCCCGGGCGGGCCTGCCCTGGGCCCGGCGGGCCGTGGCGGTGGGGAGGAGAGAGAGGAGGCGGCGCGGGATGAGGTGGCGCACGCTGATTGGAGGAGAGAGGCGGCGGGGCGACGTGGCAAGCCCTGATTGGCTGGGGT
This sequence comes from Triticum aestivum, assembly GCF_018294505.1. NCBI lineage: Eukaryota > Viridiplantae > Streptophyta > Magnoliopsida > Poales > Poaceae > Triticum > Triticum aestivum. Next base: position 489,292,327 of record NC_057806.1, read on the forward strand.
GAGGTGGCTGCGGGGCGGCGGACATGTCCGGCGCGGTGGGGAGTTTTTGTCCGGCGGCACGAGGAGCGGGGCTAGGGTTTGATCTGCGCGGAAATTTTGGAGGGGATCACATATATATAGGTAGAGGGAGCTAGGAGAGTCCAAATGAGGTGCGGTTTGCGGCCACGCGATCGTGATCGAACGACCGAGATGATGGAGGAGGTTTCGGTGGGTTTTGGGCCACTTTGGAAGGGTGTTGGGCTGCAACACACACGAGGCCTTTACGGTCCCTCGGTTAACCGTTGGAGTATCAAACGAAGTCCAAAAGGCACGAAACTTGACAGGCGGTCTACCGGTGGTAAACCAAGGCCGCTTGACAAGTCTCGGCCCAATCTGAAAATGTTTAACACCTGCACACGAAAAGAGCTAGAAAGGGACACCAGGTGACATAGGAGCGCCGGAATGCAAAATGGACAACGGGGAAAATGCTCGGATGCATGAGACAAACATGTATGCAAATGAAATGCACATGATGACATGAAATGCAATGCATGACACGCAAGCAAAGACAAGGCAACAACAGCGAATAACTGGAGGACACCTGCCACATCGGTCTCGGGGCGTTACACGTATCACCTCTACAACGTAGCCACAAAGAAAGATGAGCCACACTCATGGAATGCAGAGCTGCTCCGCCATTTCTACACCTAAACACTCGGATCGGCGAGTTGTAAAAAGAATCCTTCGGTTTGCTTTTCAAAGACAACATTTTTGTAGTATCTAATGATTGTCGTCCCGTAAACACATGTGTTCAAATGCCCCAGTGGCTGGCTTAGCCGCGAACCAGATTTGCCTAAGTTAAGAAACCATTCCGACTTGAGAGCAATCCTCCCACTCGGGTACTTAGCTATGAGCTCGTAATCGCCTAAGTTAAAAAACCACTTCGAGCAGAGAGAAATCCTCCCGCTCAAGGGCTTAGCCGCGACCCCGCCATCGCCTAAGTTAAAAAAACACTCTGAGGGGAGAGCAATCCTTCCACTTGGGGGCTTTGCTTTGACCCAGTAATCGCCTAAGTTAAAAAACTACTCCGAGTGGAGAGCAATCCTCCCATTTAGAGGCTTAGCTGCGACCTCGTAATCGCCTAAGTTAAAAAACTACTCGGAGTGGAGAGCAATCCTCCCATTTAGAAGCTTAGCTGCGACCTCGTAATCGCCTAAGTTAAAAAACTACTCCGAGTGGAGAGCAATCCTCCCGCTCGAGGGCTTAGCCGCGACCCCATAATCGCCTACGTCAAAAAACACTCTGAGTGGAGAGCAATCCTCCCACTCGGGGACTTAGCTGCGACCCCGTAATCGCCTAATTTAAAAAACCACTCCGAGCGGAGAGAAATGCTCCCGCTCAAGGGCTTAGCCGCGACCCAGTAATCACCTAAGTTAAAAAAACACTTCGAGTGGAGAGCAATCGTCCCACTCGGGGGCTTAGCCGCGACCCCGTTGTCGGTGTCAAAACCGACGGATCTCGGGTAGGGGGTCCGGAACTGTGCGTCTAGGATCGATGGTAACAGGAGACGGGGACATGATGTTTACCCAGGTTCGGGTCCTCTCTATGGAGGTAATACCCTACTTCCTGCTTGATTGATCTTGATGAATACGAGTATTACAAGAGTTGATCTACCATGAGATCGTAATGGCTAAACCCTAGAAGCCTGGCCTATGTGAATATGGTAATGAGTATATGTGGTGTCCTTTCCGGACTATCCCCTTCGGTTTATATAGACATCGAGGGGATCTAGGGTTTACATGGATTCGGTTACATAAGAAGGAATCTTTGATCGCCAAGCTTTCCTTCCATGCCAAGTAGAGTCCAATCCGGACATGGTGCGGTCTTTCGGCCTTCATGTCTTCACAGCCCATCAGTCCGGCCCATGGATAACAGGCCGGACGCCCGAGCACCCCTTAGTCTAGGACTCCCTCAGTAGCCCCCAAACAAGTATTCAATAGCGAGGTGCTCGGCACACATATTATCTTCGGCATTGCAAGGCGGGTTCCCCCTTCAATGATCTCCAAGTAATGTATTCGACCATTGATCCAATGTCGCCTCCTTGGCTTTTGCGCGTTGAATAATCTTTGTCCTCCACGTGTCGAGTGAATGTGGAAAGTCAGGGAATTTTTGCGAATAACACCACATCCATGCGAGGAAGAGCGCCTATTTGAAGAGATTGGATCCTAGATCCATTCACCGCTACACAGAAGAAATCCCCAGAGACTGCTTAGGAGAAACTATTCCAGCATGGCTAGTGTTCCCAGCTCCTCCGCTCGTCCTGGCCCAGAGAAAGGCGAGTGGGAGAGGTGTTTTGTGTCTCATAACCGATTGACGAAGTTGCAAATGCAAGGATTCCCTCCCCATGCAGACCGAGTCCCTGTTCGAACGGGGCTAGCTTTCTTCAGTGAGGGGACTCAGGCAGAGGACTTCCCCAATCCGTCCGGGGGAGAGCGAGTGTTCTTTGTCCCCTACCTGCTAAGAGGCGTTGGATTTCCAATCCATCCGTTCCTCCGAGGGCTTCTGGAATACTACGGCCTCCAGCTGCACAACTTCACTCTGGTGTCTATCCTGCACATTGCGGGTTACGTCGCTTTATGCGAACATTTCCTGGTCATCGAGGCTCATTTCGAGTTGTGGAGGAAGCTGTTTTGTCTCGTCCCGCACAATCATGAAGGGTCAATATTTGAAGTAGGCAGAGCCGAAGTATGGCGTGTCCCCGATACTGGATATCCATCCGGCACACCAAGAAAGGCACCTGATGAATGGCCCTCCGAATGTTTTTATATAGAGGATGTTGCGCTTCCTGGCCCGATTCGAAAGGGTCTTCCTGAATTTGCGCGCGTCCCGCTGAAGAAACGCCACAGTTGGCATCCCCGGAGTCTTGAACAGGAAGATGGCACGGAGGTTCGTCAGCTGATGAGAAGGATAAAAGAGCTCACTCAGTCCAGACTCACAGTAATCGAGGTTATGGCGATTTCCATAGCACGAGAAGTTCAGCCCCTCCAATACAGAGGGCTTCCAATGTGGCACTACAATGGGGAGGACGACGCCTCTCACTACGGCCAGAAAGGTCCGGATACCCCTGCCGCTTTGGCTAAGATGTTAGCCAAACTGTTCAAAGGGGAGGAAAAGGAATGTCTCCGTGTCAAATTTAGAGACGGGTACTCCATGTATAACCCTCCCAGCTGGGTAAGGCCCGACCCCTCTGTTTTTACTTCTTCCATCTCTGAATTGCCTTTGATAAACTTCTAGCATTTTTGCTTATAACAGCACTGGCGAAAGGTCACCGAGGGATTTTATAGTCCCGCCCCACAGCCGGAGGACCACAACCAGGAGCTCGATCCTGGGTTCGAAGAGGATCCAGATATATTTGTGTTGCTTGCGGAGGGGGTGTTTTACCAGGCGAGCTACGATGGCACAGAAGTGGCCATCATCACCGACTACCCCGGTCTTCTTCCAGCTTCACACGTAAGTGATCCAAACACACCTTATTCAAAAGAGATCTCTCCTTCCCTCTTACCCACCGCACTTTCTTGTGCTCAAAACGGGAAGGGTTCGGTGCACTGTACTACTCCAAGGGTACCTCCAAAGAGAGCGTCCCCCACTCCGGGCGTGCCTTCCAAGAGCTCGATCCCTCATCGAAGAGGTATGAATTCGCCAACCTACACCTGAGCAGTCATATCCAACCGTGACCTTCCTGTTATCCATGTGTCCGGAGAAAGACGCACCAGACTGTATCTGGAGGTTCGAGCGGACGTACTTCCCGCAGCCAGGATTCAAATCCTGCCATGAAGACGGGGGCTGATGCGGAGGCAAAGCCGGGCTGTCCTCCGACCGAGGACTCGGATGATGTATCCGTCACCAACTCGGAAGTGGAGTGTGCGATGAATCATCGGCACCGCCGGGCCATTTTACAAGACCCTGGCTTTTCATAAGAGTCGTTTAATGCTTTCAACTCTGCTGATGCATACATCCGAGCTGCTCGAGATGGGATTAACAAGGCCACAAAACAACATTTGAAAGATGTGCAGGTAACTTCTTTTGTCTGACTATGATAACCATATGCCAGTAGCCCCCGAGACTTAAACGAGTTGAAACAACTGATTTGAGGATCAATGTATGACCAGGTGCTTACGGAGAAGAACACCCAGCTAGCTTAGGAGCTGGAAAAGTGTCAGCGCCGGCTGCTTGCTGCCAATGCCGAACTGGAGAAATACAAGGCATGTCCTGATAATGTTTCCTTCTATCAAAAATTCGTAATGATACACCAATAGTGCGAATCTGGGTGCTAATCTTTGTGTTCGGCCGTTAGACCAAGTACAAGAGCAGCTGGACGCCGCTCGAAGTGAAGAACGCGGAGCCAAAAAGCTACTAGCAGCGGGCGAGCGTGTATTGACAAAAGTCGTTCAAGAGAAAAAGAAACTCCAGGACTCGAACTCCAAACTGGGTGAAGAACTGAAAGATGTGTGAGCTCAGCTAGCTGAATCTGTGAAGGAGAACAAGAAGCTGTGAGGCGGCATATTCAGTATGTGGCCACTTTTGTTTTATAATAGTTTTGGAGGTAACGGTAGCTACTATAGCTGTGATTGCAGGTGTTTTGACAAACCGCCCTGAAGAGGAGGTGTCTGGATCATCGAATGATCTTTTGCAAGGGCAGTCGCAGTTGCACGAGCAAGCTCGGGAGGCAATGTGGAGTGTAGCCAAGGCTTTATGGTCATCCGACCCCCCTCCAAGAAGCATGGAGAAGCTGGTAGAGCTGTTCAAGGGAGTGCGGCGGCGTATCCGGCTGTGGAAGATATCGGCATGCCGAGAGGGTGCGCGAGAGGCCTGGGCCATGGTGAAGACGCAATATACCAAGCTGGATCCTAATCACATGGCTCGTGTCGGACCGTTAGGGTCGAATGGGGAAGAAATTCCCGTTAGTTTAGTATATGACCAGGTAGAGGTGGCCGCCAAATATTCCCAACAGGATTGTAGGTTAGACTGCCTATTGGAAGGTGTAGAGGAGGAGGTTTTCGAGTCCAAATGACTGTGTACTTTCCTCATCTAGATGAATTGTATATCATCTGTCATGGCAGACCTTTTCGCTTCAACCTCCGGTCCCGAAGGTGCGGAGTGTTTCCGAATACCGTCGCAGCCGAATAGGCCGGGGTATGTGTGGAAAACTAGGCGTAGGGGTCATAGTTGCTTGAATAGACAAGTTGTATCTGGCTAGCTATGTTATATTACATTGATATCGTAAGAAACATCTTCCAGAGAAAATAGTTCTGCTAAGGGTTCCTTTCCCTGGGTGTACATGCATTTAATGCGCATGTCCGAATTGTGATGTGAGCACCATGGTTTGTTTAACTTCTGGGGGTGCACAATGGAGTGAGTTTAAAAAACATCTTTAATTCATTGACCGAATATACCCTTAAGAATGCTAGCTTTCGGCTTCACCCAGTCTAAGGTACACATCCGGATGACCCAGCAGTAACAATCGCAGAGGTGCTCCCTTTTATGCCCTAGCCGAACTAACGGGAACGTGGGGCATAAGCACAGGAGCCAGGCAACCCAGCTTGGCCAAAACTTAAGTCATATCGATGCATATAATGGCAAAGAAAAGGTACATATGGAAAAACTCATATGTGAGGAGCTTGATGCTCAAGGAATGACAAGAACTTCTGTCCGAGAAGCCCCTAGGTACAAATGGCGTAGATATTTAAAGATGTATGTGCCGGTGGTGTGTGGTCTAGCCGCACCAAAGCTTTAAAGCGAGAAAGAAGAAAGTAATCAGAAATGAGAGAAAAAATAATGGAAACTACAGGGGAGGAGGAGACAAACAAGGGGTTTACTGCTAGGCGTAGAATCTCCGGAGTCTGGCCGCGTTCCAGGGGTTCGGCTCGAGGCGATTGTTTGATGCATCGTGAAGACGGTACGCTCCTCCGGTGAGAACTTAGTCAATTATGAAGGGACCCTCCCATTTGGGCTTGAGTTTGTCCTTTTTCTTCTCCGGGAGCCGTAGAATGAGTTCGCCGACGTTGTAAGTCTTGGCACGTACTTCTCTGCTTTGATATCTTCGAGACTGCTGTTGGTAAACTGCTGAACGGGCTTTTGCGACATCGCGTTCCTCCTCTAGGGCATCTAGGCTATCCTGCCGATCGAGCTCGGCTTCTCTTTCTTCGTACATACGCACTCTAGGTGAGTCGTGAATAATATCGCAGGGCAATACAACCTCTGCACCATACACCATGAAGAAAGGTGTGTACTCGGTAGTACGGTTGGGCGTGGTCCGCAGCCCCTAGAGTACGGAGTCGAGCTCCTCAACCCAGTGCTTGTCTGATTCTTTCAAATACTGCACTAGTCTGGGTTTGATGCCACTCGTAATAAGACCGTTGGCGCGTTCGACTTAACCGTTGGTTTGTGGGTGGTAGAAGGAGGTGTAATCTAGTTTAATACCCAAATTAGTACACCAGGTTTTTACCTCGTCAGCTATGAAATTGGAGCTGTTGTCAGTGATGATGTTGTGTGGGACACCATAACGGTGCACAACATCGGATATGAAGTCTATCACTGGGCCGGACTCAGCCGTTTTGACCAGTTTAGCCTCTATCCACTTAGTGAATTTGTCCACCATAACCAGTACATATTTTTTCTTATGGCTTCCCCCTTTAAGGGGTCTAGCCATGTCGAGTCCCCAGACCGCAAAAGGCCAAGTGATGGGGATTGTTTGTAGGGCAGTGGAGGGCATATGGCTTTGATTGGCAAAGAGTTGGCATCCGACACAATGTCGGACAAGGTCCTGTGCATCCACTCGGGCCGTCGGCCAATAAAACCCTATACAGAAGGCCTTGCTAACAAGGGCCTGAGCTGCGGCGTGGTGACCGCCGAGTCTGGCATGAATTTCAGCCAAGAGTTGTCGCCCCTCTTCCTTGGATATACATCATTGAAGGACTCCGGTGGCGCTTTTCTTGTAGAGCTCTCCATCATGAACCTTGTAGGCCTTTGAGCGCCGGACAATGCAGCGAGCCGCATTCTGGTCCTCGGGAAGCTCCTTCCTATTAAGGTAGGCCAGGAAGGGTTCGGTCCATGGGGCAATGACTGCCATGATGAGATGCGCAAACGATGTTATGTCGGTGTTTCCGGGATATGGGGTTATGTTTCGATCTGGACTAGTATTGCCGTTTTCCCCTACCACACCATGGATGGCTTAAAGAGCCTTTCCAGGAAGATATTAGGTGATACGGGGTCACGCTTAGCGCCAATACAAGCAAGAACATCCGCCACTTGATTACTTTCTCGAGCCACATGATGGAACTCGAGCCCCTCGAACCAGGCTGACATTTTTATGACTGCGTTACGATACGCTGCCATCTTCAGATCTTTAGCATCAAAATCTCCATTTATTTGAGATATTGCAAGGTTTGAGTCCCCGCGCACTTCTAGGCGTTGTATGCCCATGGAGACAGCCATCTGGAGACCATGCAATAAGGCCTCGTATTCGGCTGCATTATTGGAGTCTATGTATAGTATTTGGAGAATGTACTGGACAATGTCTCCTATAGGGGACGTTAAAACGATACCCGCTCCTAACCTTGCCAGCATTTTGGAGTCATCGAAGTGCATGACCCAATTGGAGTATGTGTCGTACTCTTTAGGGAGTTCGGCCTCTATCCATTCGGCGATGAAGTCGGCCAGTACTTGGGATTTTATAGCTCGACGTGGTTTATATGTAATGTCAAATGGCAGGAGCTCAATGGCCCATTTGGCAATCCGGCCCGTAGCATCGCGGTTGTTTATAATGTCGTTGAGTGGTACTTCGGAGGCCATCGTGATCGAACACTCCTGGAAGTAGTGATGGATCTTTCGGGATGCCATGAAGACCGTGTATGCTATTTTTGATAATGAGGGTACCGGGATTTGCATGGTGTAAGGACAATAGATACATAGTATACTGGCATCTGAAGCAGGAATTTATGTCCGTCCTATTCTCGTTCAACGACGAGTACGGTGCTCACCACCTGATGTGTTGCCGATATGTATAATAACATCAGTTCGCCAATGTTTGGTGTGGCCAGGATTGGATTGCTCACAAGAAGGGTTTTTATTTCTTCCAGTCCGGCTATTGCCACGTCCATCCACTCAAAATGGTCGGTTCGCCATAGATGGCGATAGAGTGGCAGTGCCTTTTCTCCTAATCTGGAGATAAAGCGGCTTAGAGCTGCCATGCAACCTACAAGTTTTTGAACTTGTTTAAGGTCTGTTGGCTTAGCCAATTGTGACAAAGCTCGGATTTTGTCTGGGTTTGCGTCGATTCCCCTACTGCAGACGATGAAGCCCAGCAGTTTTCCAGCGAGGACGCCAAAGACACACTTTTCCGGGTTGAGCTTGATGTCATACGCCCTGAGGTTGTCGAATGTAAGACGTAAGTCATCTATTAGTGTTTCCATGTGCCTGGTTTTGATGACGATGTCATCAATGTAAGCTTTTACTGTTTTGCCAATGTGTTTCTCCAGGCATGTTTGAATCATGCGTTGATATGTGGCACCGGCGTTCTTGAGCCCAAAGGGCATGGTATTGAAGCAGAATGGACCGTATGGGGTAATAAATGTTGTTGCAGCTTGATGGATTCCTTCATTTTCATTTGATGGTATCCGGAGTATGCATCAAGGAAACACAGTGAGTCGTGTCCTGCGGTGGCGTCAATGATTTGATCAATGTGGCGAAGGGGAAAGGGGTCCTTAGGGCAAGCCTTGTTGAGATCCTTGAAATCGACACATAGGCGCCAGGATTTATCTTTCTTTGGTACCATTACCAGGTTTGCCAGCCAGTCCGGATGCTTGATTTCTCTGATGAATCCGGCCTCAATGAGCTTGGCCAGCTCCTCCCCCATGGCTTGTCGCTTAGGTTCGGAAAAGCGTCAAAGTGTTTGCTTGACTGGTTTAAATCCCTTTAATATGTTGAGGCTATGTTCGACCAACTTGCGTGGGATCCCTGGCATATTCGAAGGGTGCCAGGCAAATATGTCCCAGTTTTCGCGCAGGAATTCTCGTAGTGCGGCATCGACTATTGGGTTCAGTTGAGCTCCGATGGATGCTGTCTTCTTGGGGTCCGTTGGGTGGACCTGGAATTTGATTATTTCTTCTGCCGGTTTGAACAAGGTGTATTTGGGACATTTGTCGAGGATCACATTGTCCATGTCCACTGTGGAGCGTAGTGTAGTTAATTCTTCGGCCGCGAGGGCTTCGGATAGCGCCTCCAGGGCTAGGGATGTGGTTTTGTTTTCAGCGCGGAGTGCTATGTCCGGATCACTGACGAGAGTGATTATACCGTTTGGTCTAGGCATTTTGAGCTTCATATATCCGTAGTGAGGTATAGCTTGGAAGCGTGTAAAAGCATCCCGTCCCAACAGGGCGTGATATCCGCTGCTGAAAGGGGCCACTTGGAAGGTTATTTCTTCGGACCAATAGTTCTCCGGCGATCCGAATACCACGTCAAGTGTGATTTTTCCCGCGCACTGCACCTCCCGACTAGGAATAATTCCCCGGAAGGTTGTGTCACTTTGTTTGATGCAGCTCCTGTCTATTTCCATTTTATGGAGTGTGTCCTCATAAATGAGATTTAGTCCTCTGCCGCCGTCCATGAGGACCTTGGTGAGTCGAAACCCATCCACGATGGGGCTGTGGACTAACGCGGCTGGTGCTCGTACTGTTCTGCACTTTGGTTCATCACTGGCGTTGAATATTATAGCCGTATCATTCCATGGGTTTATTACAGCAATTTGGCAGACTTTGTTGAGCTCGCGAAGTGCCCTTTTGCGCTTGTTATTTGAAGTGAATGTCTCGAAGACTGTCAATACTCTTGGGTCATCGTCTTCTAGGGGGTGTTGTTGTGGGGCGTCCTTGATAAGGATGTCCTCACCGCTCTTGGCTACCTGTCGTAGTATCCAACATGCTCTAAGGTTGTGGGTTTCCATAGTATCTGTTGTTGTATGTATTTTGCATTGGCCATCGAGCCACCCTTCCAGAACGGTGATGTGCCGTATAGTGGCTTTGTGTTTTTTGACTGTTGGACTGGGCGTGCCCCGAGGGTACGCCCTTTTCGCCTGTAGGGGAAGTTGGGTTGGGGCTGGTGGTTCCCAGCGAGCTGCCCGAGTTTCCTAGGCGCTTTGCATCACGCAGTATTTCTGTACGATTGTTGCTAAGTCAGCAAATTTTAGTATGTGGCGTCGATTGATGGCGTTGAGGATTCCTTCATCCACACAGTTTTTGCAGAACGCTGATATTGCGTCCTCGTCATGGCAATCTTTTACCTCGTCCTTGACAAGGAGGAATCTGGCCCAAAAGTGGTGGACCTTCTCCTAAGATTGTTGTTTTATGCTCATGAGAGCCTCTATGTCCGGGTGGGTGGGTGGAATTAAATCCGAACCCCGACCTAACCGGTTGTCCGGAGTCCGACGACCTTCCGGAATATCTTCTGATTGTTTGGAACCACCGCCCGATGCTATGTTCGGAGGGCTGGATGCGTCCTTTCACGGGTGAGTATCCGGCTCTTCATGAACGGCGACCCAAACATACTTCGTCTTCAATATAGGATAAGACTCGCTGTCCTGCTCCAGGACTGTCGTGATCTGGTGGGTGACCGGTGGAGTTTCGGTTTCTCCCTGATCGGTTTTAGGCCCGATCTAATCGTAATCTGTGACGATTCCCAAAGCGGCGATGCAATCTAGGAGCTCGTTGAAGGACGAAAACTCAACCAGATCCATCTGCTTGGAGTGCTCAGAGTTGATGCGAAGGCGATTTTTGATGGCCCGAGAGGTCATCGTCGGCTCCGCGGTCGAATGGGCGATCATAGTAAAGTCGCCCAGCCGGAGGGTTTGGCCCGAGGCCAAAACTACCCCTGCGGTAATTTTGTCTTTAATGACAAGGCGAGCCATCGAGCCTTTCATCGACGGCACAGTGGAACTCCCAATGAAAGCACCAATGTCAGTGTCAAAACCGGCGGATCTCGGGTAGGGGTTACCGAACTGTGCGTCTAGGATCGATGGTAACAGGAGACGGGGGACACGATGTTTACCTAGGTTCGGGCCCTCTCTATGGAGGTAATACCCTACTTCCTGCTTGATTGATCTTGATGAATACGAGTATTACAAGAGTTGATCTACTACGAGATCATAATGGCTAAACCCTAGAAGCCTAGCCTATCTGAATATGGTAATGAGTATGTGTGGTGTCCATTCCGGACTATCCCCTTTGGTTTATATAGACACCGAGGGGATCTAGGGTTTACATGGAGTCGGTTACATAAGAAGGAATCTTCGGTCGCCAAGCTTGCCTTCCACGCCAAGTAGAGTCCAATCCGGACATGGTGCAGTCTTTTGGCCTTCATGTCTTCACAGCCCATCAGTTCGGCCCATGGATAACAGGCCGGACGCCCGAGGACCCCTTAGTCCAGGACTCCCTCACCCGTAATCACCTAAGTTAAAAAAACACTACGAGTGGAGAGCAATCCTCCCACTCGGGGGCTTAGCTGCGACCCCGTAATCGCCTAAGTTAAAAAAACTACTCCGAGTGAAGAGCAATCCTCCCACTCGGGGGCTTAGCTGCAACCCCGTAATCGCCTAAGTTAAAAGACGACTCCGAGAGGAGAACAATTCTCCCACTCGGGGGCTTAGCTGCGACCCCTAATCACCTAAGTTAAAAAACCACACCGAGTGGAGAGCAATCCTCCCACTCGGGGACTTAGCTACGTCCCAGTAATCGCCTAAGTTAAAAATCCACTCTGAGCAGAGAGAAATCCTCCCACTTGGGGACTTAGTTGCGACCCCGTAATCGCCTAAGTTAAATAACCACTCCCAGCGGAGAGCAATCCTCCCACTCGGCGGAGCTGTGCCACAAGTACAGTGTCTGCTCCATCCTGATCTGTAAAGACGACGAGGTGCAGGTCGTGTGCGGCTCCTGATGCTCGCGTTGTGGCCCTCTCGTCAGAGCTGTGCCACAAGTACAATGTCCGCTCCATCCCGATCCGTTAGGACGACGAGGTGCAGGTCATGTGCGGCACCTGGTGCTCATGTCCGCGACCCTCTCATCAGAGCTACGCCACAATTTCAACGTCCACTCCATCCCAATCCGCAAGGGAGATGAGGTGCAGGTTGTGTGCACCACCTGGCGTTAATGCCCGCGGTCCTCTCGTCAAAGCTGCAAGCACAATGGCCTTGAGGTCGATTCAGCAAGCGGTAAAAACAAAGCAATCATATTCAAGAGAAAATCAAGTGCAGAAAAATCCAGCAAGGTTCAGAAACGCGAACGGAAGTACTCGGGCATCAAGCCCGAAGGAATTTAATGGTTACAAAATCACTCGGCATTCCGAGGCAAATAAAAGTGTAGCATCAAGTTCGTTCACTCCTCAGCAGGAGGGGGGCTGGCTCGCTCGACGAATTCATCTAGGTCGATCCCATCGGCGATGCGGGTGGCAGCCCTGATGAAGGACTCCATAAAAGACTGGAATTGAAGCCTCTTGATATTGGCGGCCTTGATAGCTGCTAGCTTCTCTTCCTTAGCTTCTTTGAAATGGATGCGGACCAGAGACAGAGCCACATCAGCACCACACTGGGTAGAGGACTTCTTCCATGCTGAAAGGGCGAATGGTTTGATCCTTCAAGGGCTGAAACCCCGACTAATGTGTGATCTCAAGCATGCTACTGGAGCTTGGGTTACCGAATTACCATCTGTCCTATGGGGATTAAGAACAACTCCAAACCGGTCGACGGACCGAACCCCTTTCTTCATGGTGTATAGCCTTGGAGCTGTACTTCCAAGGGATTTGCTGCACGATGCTCCCCAAGTGGAACTTTTCTCAGAAGAAGGAGCTAAACAGGCATGCCAAGATGAAGTTGATCTCTTGGAGGAAGAACATGAAATGGCTCTGATCCAGTCGACCATCTACCAACAAGACATGCATCGATTCCACGCATGTAATGTCAGAGGTCGAGCATTCCAGGAAGGAGACCTTGTGCTCCGAGTGCATCAGAAGCGGCCTCATAAGCTCGCTCCGACCTGGGAAGGCCCCTTCGTTGTCACCAAGGTGCTCCACAATGGGGTGTATCACCTCTACAATGTAGGCATGAAGAAATATGAGTCACGCTCATGGAATGCAGAGTTGCTCCGCCGTTTCTACACCTAAACACTCGGATCAGCGAGTTGTAATAAGAATCCTTCAGTTTGCTTTTCAAAGACAAGATTTTTGAAGTATCTAATCATTATCATCCCGTAAACACATGTGTTCAAAACCCCCAGTGGGTGGCTTAGCCGCGAACCCGATTCGCCTAAGTTAAAAAATCATTCTGAGTGGAGAACAATCCTCCCACTCGGGGACTTAGCTGCGACCCCATAATCGCCTAAGACAAAAAAAACACTCCGAGCGGAGAGAAATCCTCCCACTCGGGAGCTTAGCGCTACCCCGTAATCGCCTAAGTTAAAAAAAACACTCCGAGTGGAGAGCAATCCTCCACTCGGGGGCTTAGCTGCAACCCCGTAAATGCCTAAGTTAAAAAAACTACTCCGAGTGGAGAGCAGTCCTCCCACTCGTAGGCTTAGTTGTGACCCCACAATCGCCTAAGTTAAAAAAACTACTCCGAGTGGAGAGCAAACCTCCTGCTCGAGGGCTTAGCCGTGACCCCGTAATTTCTTCATTTAAAAAAACACTCCGAGTGGAGAGCAATCCTCCCACTCGGGGACTTAGCTGTGACCCCGTAATCGCCTAAGTTAAAAAACCACTCCGAGCGGAGAGCAATCCTCCCACTCGAGGGCTTAGCCGCGACCCCATAATCGCCTAAGTTAAAAAACACTCCGAGTGGAGAGTAATCCTCCCACTCGGGGGCTTAGCTGCGACCCCATAATCCCCTAAGTTAAAAAACTACTCTGAGTGGAGAGCAATCCGCCCACTCGGGGGCTTAGGTGCGACCCCGTAATCGCCAAAGTTTAAAACACTACTCCGAGTGGAGACCAATCCACCTGCTCGAGGGCTTAGCCGTCACCCCGTAATCACCTAAATTAGAAAAAACACTTTGAGTGGAGAGCAATCCTCCCACTCGGGGGGCTTAGCCGCGACCCCATAATCGCCTAAGTTAAAAAACTACTCCTAGTGGAGAGCAGTCCTCCCACTCGTAGGCTTAGTTGTGACCCCATAATCGCCTAGGTTAAAAAACTACTCCGATGGAGAGCAATCCTCCCGCTCGAGGGCTTAGCCGTGACCCCGTAATTTCCTAATTAAAAAAAACACTCCGAGTGGAGAGCAATCCTCCCACTCGGGGCTTAGCTGCGACCCCGTAATCGCCTAAGTCAAAAAAAACTACTCCGAGTGGAGAGAAATCATCCCACTCGGGGGCATAGCTGCGATCCCGTAACCGCCTAAGTTAAAAAACTACTCCGAGTGGAGAGCAATCCTCCCACTCGAGGGCTTAGCTATGACCCCGTAATCGCCTAAGTTGAAAAACCACTCTGAGTGGAGAGCAATCCTCCCACTCGGGAACTTAGCTGAGACACCGTAATCGCCTAAGTAAAAAAACCACTCTGAGTGGAGAGCAATCCTCCCACTTGGGGACTTAGCTGCGACCCCGTAATCGCCTAAGTTAAAAAACACTTCGAGCAGAGAGCAATCCTCCCACTCGTTGGAGCTGCGCCACAAGTAATAAGTCCGCTCCATCCCGTTCCGTCAGGACGACGAGGTGCAGGTTGTGTGTGGCACCTGGTGCTCCCGTCCCGGCCCTCTCATCGTAGCTGCACCACATGTACAATGTCCGCTCCATCCCGATTCGTCGGGATGATGAGGTGCAGGTCGTGTGTGGCACCTAGTGCTCACGCCCGCGACCCTCTTGTTAGAGCTACGCCACAAGTACACCGTCTGCTCCTTCCCAATCCGCAAGGGTGATGAGGTGTAGGTCGTCTGCACCACCTGGCATTCATGCCCGCGGCCCTCTCGTCAAAGCTGCACGTACAATGTTCTTGAGGTCAATTCAGCAAGCGGTAAAAACAAAGCAATCATATTCAAGAGAAAATGACGTTCAGAAAAATCCAACAAGGTTCAGAACCATGAACGGAAGTACTCGGGCATCAAGCCCGAAGGAGTTTAACGGTTACAAAATCAATCGGCATTCCGAGGCAAATAAAAGTGTAGCATCAAGTTCGTTAACTCCTCAGCAAGAGGGGGGCTGGCTGGCTCGATGAATTCATCTAGGTCAATCCCATCGGTGATGTGGGTGGCAGCCTCGATGAAGGTCTCCATAAAAGACTGGAATTGAAGCCTCTTGGTATTGGCGACCTTGATAGCTACTAGCTTCTATTCCTTAGCTTCTTTGCAATCGACGCGGACCAGAGACAGAGCCACATCAGCACCGCACCGGGCAGAGGGCTTCTTCCACGCAGAAAGCCAGAATGGTTTGATCCTTCAAGGGCTGAAACCCCGACTGATGCGTGATCTAAAGCATGTCATTGCAGCTTGGGTGACTTAATTACCATCTGTCCTATGGGGATTAAGAACAACTCCAAACCAGTCGATGGACCAAACCCCTTTCTTCATGGTGTATGGCGCTAAAGCTATATTTCCGAGTGATTTGCTGCACAACGCTCCCCAAGTGGAACTTTTCTCAAAACCGAAGCTGAACAGGCACGCCAAGATATAGTTGATCTATTGGAGGAAGAACATGAAATGGATCTGATCTGGTCGACCATCTACAAACAAGACTTGCATCGATTCCACCCCCGTAATGTTAGAGGTCGAGCATTCGAGGAAGGAGACCTTGTGCTCCGAGTGCATCAGAATCGGCCTCATAAGCTCGCTCCGGCCTGGAAAGGCCCCATCATCATCACGAAGGTGCTCCACAATGGGGCGTATCACCTCTACAATGTAGCCACAATGAAAGATGAGCCACGCTCATGGAATGCAGAGCTGCTCTGCTGTTTCTACACCTAAACACTCGGATCGGCGAGTTGTAAAAAGAATCCTTCAGTTTGCTTTTCAAAGACAAGATTTTTGTAGTATCTAATGATTGTCATCCCGTAAACATATGTGTTCAAATCCCCCGGTGGGTGGCTTAGCCACGAACCCGATTCGCCTAAGTTAAGAAACCATTCCGAGTGGAGAGCAATCCTCCCACTCGAGTACTTAGCTATGACCCCATAATCGCCTAAGTTAAAAAATCACTCCGAGCAGAGAGCAATCCTCCCGCTCGAGGGCTTAGCCGCGACCCCGTAATCACCTAAGTTAAAAAACCACTCCGAGGGGAGAGCATGTAACGCCCCGTGACCGATGTGCCAGGTGTCGTGCAGTTATTCACTGTTGTTGCCTTGTCATTGCTTGTGTGTCATGCATCTCATATCATGTCATCATGTGCATTGCATCTGCATACATGTTCGTCTCATGCATCCGAGCATTTTCCCCGTTGTCCGTTTTGCAATCCGGCGCTCATGTTCTCCTCCGGTGGTCGTTTCTACCTTTCTTTCATGTGTGGGGTTTAAACATTTCCGGATTGGACCGAGACTTGCCAAGCGACCTTGGTTTACTACCGGTAGACTGCCTGTCAAGTTTCATATCATTTGGACTTCGTTTGATACTCCAACGGTTAACCGAGGGACCGAAAAGGCCTCGTGTGTGTTGCAGCCCAACACCCCTCCAATTTGGCCCAAAACCCACCTAAACCTGCTCCATCATCTCGGTCATTTGATCACGACTACGTGGCCAAAAACCGCACCTCATTTGGACTCTCCTAGCTCCCTCTACCTACAAATATGTGCTCTCCTCCGAAATTTTCGTGCAGTCCAACCCTAGATCCAACTCCCTCCGCGCCGCCGGACATGTCCGCCCGCCGGCGGAAGCGTCCATCTCGCCGGCCACCTCCTTCCACCCAATGGCAGCGTGCCACGTCACCTCTTCGCCGCCGCCAGCCTATCCGACGCCGCCACCTCACCGCCTCCTCTCTCCTCCGCCGCCGCGGGCCCGCGCGGCCCAGATCCGGCCCGCGG
>NC_057806.1:489309671-489326299 GCF_018294505.1 Triticum aestivum
CGCCGGCCGCCGCACGCCACCGTGCCGCCATCTCCGCCGCCGCCGCGCGAGCTCGCCGCCCGGGTCGTTGCTCCCGCCACCGCTCCTTCCCGCCGGCGCCGCCCTTTTTCGGCGCGGCCCCACCACTGCCACCGAGGCTCCCCGCCGCCGGAGCTCCACCGCGCCTCGCCGGAGTTCCACCGCTCGCCGGAGCTCCGGCCGGATCCGATCCGGATCGAGACCAGATCCACCGGTCCCCGATCCAAACGCCCTCGCCCGTCCCCGCACCGCTCCGTCCTGGATATCCCCGTCCGCCGTTGACTTTTTCCGCGGGGTAAATTTCTTCTAAGTCCTGAGTTTCCCAGATCCATATGCATATGTTCATCGCATCGTAACTTTGCATCCGTAGCTCCGATTCATGCATATAGCATATCAAAATGTTCATCTCAGAGAATACATCATTTCATTCCATTGCATCATTTTCATTAGAGTTCATCTTGATGCCCGAAATGCTGTTAGAAGAGGGCTACTTGAGTTAATTGTCAGATCTGCTACTTCGTTTAGCACTTTTGTCATTTTTGCCATGATTATTGTGTGCATGATATGCCCGTGAGTTCTACATGTGTTTTGTTAAGGGTTTTGTCATCTTTCCAGAGGTGCAACCCATGTATTTTTAGGATGTGTGTGGTGACTTGTGCAAGCTTGCAAAGTGGTGCACTTGCTAAGTCTGTTTTCAGGGACTTAGTAGTTTTCACCAAGTCCTGGAGCTGTTTATCTCATGATGCCATATGTTCTTGTTGTTTCCTAGTGATCCGTGCCTCTTTTGAGGATGATAAGTAAGGGAGTTTTGTTAATATTGTAGAGCTCTATCCATCCATGTCTTTGTTTGCAATTATGGAGCACCCTAGCTTGACTCAATCGAGCTCTACTTTTGCTACTTTGTGAATCTGGGAAGATTGTCAACTTGTTTGCAATTTTGCCGGTGATGTTGTAGTTGATCCGTGCATGTTATGCTATTGTTCTTGCCATGTCTAGCTTGCATTTTGTTCCTTCTTGATGGATGTATGCTTGTCTTGCCATGACTTGCTCTGTAATGAGTGCATCGAGCTCGTAAACATGCCTACTTGAGTTATATTTCAGCATGTGTCAGTTTTTCAGTAAGTCTGAATTGATTATGTTTTTGCTATGTTCGCATGCTTGCAATTGTATTTTCTGATCCCTTTTGGCTCAAGGTCACTAAGGGACTTTTGTTAAGCTCTTTGAGTAGCTCCATGCCATGCTTTACTTTGGCATAATCAGGTCCTGTAGCATGTAGTTTTGTTGCTCCGAAGAGGGCTACCTGATCTGAAATTCCAGACAAGTGTTAATTTCACTAAAGTCTGAGATCTGTTTGCCATATGCGTTTTTGCCATGCTTGTTTGAACATG
The DNA here is from genome assembly GCF_018294505.1 of Triticum aestivum. NCBI lineage: Eukaryota > Viridiplantae > Streptophyta > Magnoliopsida > Poales > Poaceae > Triticum > Triticum aestivum. The sequence continues at coordinate 489,311,078 of NC_057806.1, forward strand.
TTGATGGATGATTTGGCCGTAGCTCAGTGCTAGACTTTTGTTAAGAATCTTGTGTGCATCCCTTCCATGTATTTTGTTGTCATGTTTGGGTGCTGTAGCATGTTCATTTCGTTGCATCTAGATGCCTACTTGCTGTAAATCGCAGACCGGTGTCATTTTTGAATCGCTTGCCATTTCCAAACCGTAACTCCGATTCCGGCGTTCTTTATATTGTTTTCAAGCGATTTCATCTCATCTTTCCAGTGGCACACTTGGATTTCCATGTTGAGGCCAGGTTCATGCATTTACTGTCATATCTTGCATTTGGCATCCCGCATCGCATCCCGCATAGCATATCATCATTGCATCATATTGCTTGATCCTTGCATGTGGTTGATTGTATCCTTGCTGCTTGTTTGTCTTGTCTGGGTAGAGCCGGGAGACGAGTTTGCTAACGAGGAGCCCGTTGAGTTTGCTTTCAAGGATCCAGTCAACTCTGACAACTGTGCAGGCAAGATGATCATACCCTCGAAATCACTACTATCTTTGCTATGCTAGTTTGCTCGCTCTTTTGCTATGCCAATGCTGCGATGCCTACCACTTGCTTGCAAGCCTCCCAAATTGCCATGTCAAACCTCTAACCCACCTTTGTCCTAGCAAACCGTTGATTGGCTATGTTACCGCTTTGCTCAGCCCCTCTTATAGCGTTGCTAGTTGCAGGTGAAGATCGGAGGTCGTTCCTGTTGGAACATTTATTTACTTGTTGGGATATCATTATATTGCTATGTTATCTTAATGCATCTATATACTTGGTAAAGGGTGGAAGGCTTGGCCTCTCGCCTAGTGTTTTGTTCCACTCTTGCCGCCCTAGTTTCCGTCATATCGGTGTTATGTTCCCGGATTTTGTGTTCCTTACGCGGTTGGGTTATAATGGGAACCCCTTGATAGTTTGCCTTGATTAAAGCTTTTCCAGCAATGCCCAACCTTGGTTTTACCATTTGCCACCTAGCCTTTTCTTTCCCTTGGGTTCTGCAGACTCAAGGGTCATCATTATTTTTAAACCCCCCCCCCCCGGGCCAGTGCTCCTCTGAGTGTTGGTCCAAACCGTCAGCCGCCGGTGGCTACCAGGGGCAACTCTGGGCTGTCCTACCGGAAGTTTAGACAATCTGAGTGTGCCTTGAGAAAGAGATATGTGCAGCTCCTATCGGGATTTGTTGGCACATTCGGGCGGTGTTGCTGGTCTTGTTTTAACCTGTCAAAGTGTCTTGAATTACCGAGATACCGAGTCTGATCGGAACGTCTTGGGAGGAGGTCTATTCCTTCGTTGACCTTGAGAGCTTGTCATGGGCTAAGTTGGGACTCCCCTGCAGGGATTTGAACTTTCGAAAGCCGTGCCTATGGTTATGGGCAGATGGGAATTTGTTAATGTCCGGTTGTAGATAACTTGAACCTTAATTTAATTAAAATGAATCAACTGAGTGTTTTACCGTGATGGCCTCTTCTCGGCGGAGTCCGGGAAGTGGACACGGTGTTGGAGTAATGTTTGCGCGGGTTGCTCTCTAGTTTCTCACTCGTGCTTTGCCTCCTCTTCTCGCCCTCTGTTGCGAATAAGTTAGCCGCCATACTTGCTAGTCGCTTGCTGCAGCTCCACTTATATTACCTTGCCATACCTATAAGCTTAAATAGTCTTGATTGCGAGGGTGTGAGATTGCTGAGTCCCTGTGGCTCACAGATTACTACTATACCAGATGCAGGGCCTGATGATTCCGCTCCAGGTGAGCGTATGAGCTCAAGTGGGAGTTCGACGAAGACTCTCAACGTTACTATGTTTCCTTTCCCGATGATCAGTAGTTGTGCCCAGTTGGGGGTAATTGGGACCGTGTCGCATGTTGGGTTCTCTTTTATTTTGGCACCGTAGTCGGGCCATGAGTGTTTGGATGATGTAATGTTATTTATGTACTTGATTGACGTGGCGAGTGTAAGCCAACTATGTTATCTCTCCTTTTATTATCATATTACATGGGATGTTGTGAAGATTGCCTAACTTGCGACATATGCCTTCAATGCGATTATGTCTCTAAGTCGTGCCTCGACACGTGGGAGCTATAGTCGCATCGAGGGTGTTACAGAGCAATCCTTCCACTCGGGGGCTTAGCTGCGACCCCGTAATCACCTAAGTTAAAAAAACTACTCCGAGTGGAGAGCAATCCTCCCATTTGGAGGCATAGCTGTGACCCCGTAATCGCTTAAGTTAAAAAAACTACTCCGAGTGGAGAGCAATCCTCCCGCTCGAGGGCTTAGACGCGGCCCCGCAATCACCTACGTTAAAAAAACACTCCGAATGGAGAGCAATCCTCCCACTCGGGGACTTAGCTGCGACCCCGTAATCGCCTAAGTTAAAAAACCACTTCGAGCAGAGAGCAATTCTCCTGCTCAAGGGCTTAGCAGCGACCCAGTAATCGCCTAAGTTAAAAACCACTCTGAGTGGAGAGCAATCCTCCCAATCGGGGGCTTAGGTTCGACCCTGGAATCTCCTAATTTAAAAAACTACTCCGAGTGGAGAGCAATCCTCCCACTCGGGGGCTTAGGTGTGACCCTGTAATCGCCTAAGTTAAAAAAACTACTCCGAGTGGATAGCAATCCTCCCGCTCGAGGGCTTAGCCTCGACCCTGTAATCGCCTAAGTTAAAAAAACACTCCGAGTGGAGAGCAATCCTCCCACTTGGGGGCTTAGCCGCAACCCAGTAATCGCCTAAGTTAAAAAAACACTCTGAGTGGAGAGCAATCCTCCCACTCGGGGGCTTAGCTGCGACCCCATAATCGCCTAAGTTAAAAAACTACTCCGACTGGTGAAAGTGCAACTATCCCTAGGTGGTTTTGGTAATTCATAACAACATATAGCTCATTGAGCTAATACTATTCCAAGATGATTATTTCAGGAAAAGGTCAATGATTGGCATGGCATGGATGTGAAAGTGGAACCCTCAAAATGCTAAGGAAAATGGATTGGCCCAAGCTCAAAAGCTCAAGACTCTTCATATCATATTTTAGTGATCCAAGATCACATTGAGTCCATAAGAAAAGCCAATACTATTAAGGAGGGATGAGGTGTTGCTTAATGAGCCTCTTGCTTCATGTGCTTAGTGATATGCTCCAAAAACCCTCAACTACTTTCCCACATCCACATATGACCTAAACTCTAAGCCAAACTCGGTCCTACCGATTCTTCCTATCCGGCACCATCGAGTTTCACTTGTCATTAGCCACTGCCAAACCCTAGCAATTCGGTTCTACCGATAAGGATCTCGGTCCCACCGAGATGGGGTTGCAAACTCTCTGTTTCCCTTTCGTAACTTTTCGGTCCCACCGAAAGAGCGAATCGGTCCCATCGAGATTGCAATGTAAACTCAGTGTTTCCCCTTTGTAACTTTTCGGTCTCACCGAGTTACACTCGGTCTCACCGAAAGAGCAAATCGGTCCCACCGAGTTTGCCTGACCAACTCTCTGGTTAGCTAATTACCAAATTCGGTCTCACCGAGTTTGTGTAATCGGTCTCACCGAGATTACATTATGCCCAAACCCTAACCGAATCGGTCCTACCGAGTTGCATGTCAGTCCCACCGAAATTCCTAACGGTCACTAGGTTTACTATTTCGGTCAGACCGAGTTTTCTGATTCGATCCCACCGAGATTGGTAAATTGTGTGTAACGGTTGGATTTTGTGTGGAGGCTATATATACCCCTCCACCTCTTTCTCATTTAGTGAGAGAGCCATCAGAACACACACATCATTCCAACTCATTTGTTCTGAGAGAGAACCACCTACTCATGTGTTGAGATCAAGACATTCCATTCCTACCATATGAATCTTGATCTTTAGCCTTCCCAAGTTGCTTTCCACTCAAATCTTCTTTCCACCAAATCCAAATCCTATGAGAGAGAGTTGAGTGTTGGGGAGACTATCATTTGAAGCACAAGAGCAAGGAGTTCATTACCTACACACCCATTTGTTACTTCTTGGAGAGTGGTGTCTCCTAGATTGGCTAGGTGTCACTTGGGAGCCTCCGACAAGATTGTGGAGTGAACCAAGGAGTTTGTAAGGGCAAGGAGATCGCCTACTTCGTGAAGATCTACCGCTAGTGAGGCAAGTCCTTCGTGGGCGATGGCCATGGTGGGATAGACAAGGTTGCTTCTTCGTGGACCCTTTGTGGGTGGTTGCTTCTTCGTGGACCCTTCGTGGGTGGAGCCCTCCGTGGACTCGCGCAACCGTTGCCCTTGGGTGGAGCCCTGTGTGGACTCGCGCAACCGTTACCCTTCGTGGGTTGAAGTCTCCATCAACGTGGATGTAGGATAGCACCACCTATCCGAACCACGGGAAAAACATCCGTGTCTCCAATAGCGTTTGAATTCTCCAAACCCTTCCCTTTATATTCTTGCAAGCTGCATGCTTTACTTTCCGCTGCCCATAAACTCTTTGCATGCTTGCTTGAATTGTGTGATGATTGCTTGACTTGTCCTAAAATAGCTAAAATCTGCCAAGAACTAAAATTGGGAAATGGTTAAGTTTTTATTTGGTCAAGTAGTCTAATCACCCCCCTCTAGACATACTTTCGATCCTACAAGTGGTATCAGAGCTTTGGTCTCCATTTGCTTGATCTCCATAGCTTTTGGTGGTCATAGCCTTGGTTTCACAACCTAGGAGAGTATGGCGTCTAGCGAGGGAAATTATCACCGTAGAGGTCCTTACTTTGATGGTACTAATTTTGCTAGTTGGAAGCATAAAATGAAAATGCATATTCTTGGACATAACCCCGCTGTTTGGGCTATTGTGTGTGTTGGTTTGCAAGGTGACTTCTTTGATGGGAGAGAACCAAACCGTGAAGCTACCGCGGATGAGTTGAAGATGTTGCAATACAATGCTCAAGCTTGTGATATTCTCTTCAACGGATTATGCCCCGAAGAATTCAACAAAATCAGCCGCCTTGAGAATGCAAAGGAAATTTGGGACACTTTGATTGATATGCACGAAGGTACCGACTCCGTCAAGGAATCCAAGTTGGATGTGCTTCAAAGCCAACTTGACAAGTTCAAGATGAAGGATGGTGAAGGTGTCGCTGAAATGTACTCTAGGCTTGCTCTCATCACAAATGAGATTGCCGGCTTAGGAAGTGAAGAGATGACCGATAAATTCATCATCGATAAGATCCTAAGAGCCTTGGATGGAAAATATGATACCGTGTGCACATTAATCCAAATGATGCCCAATTACAAAGATCTCAAGCCAACGGAAGTGATTGGAAGAATTGTTGCTCATGAGATGTCACTTAAGGATAAAGAGGAACTTCACAACAAGTCAAGTGGTGCCTATAAAGCCTCATGTGAAGCCCCTACATCATCAAGTGAGAAACAAGACTTCAATGAAGAATTGAGCTTAATGGTGAAGAACTTCAACAAGTTCTACAAGAGTAGAAGCAAAGATAGAAGCTCCAAGTCAAGGTCCTACAATGACAAAAGATCTTCTAGTCGAGAGCGAAACTGTTACAATTGTGGAAGACCCGGACACTATTCCAATGAGTGTACGGCTCCCTACAAGAGAACAAAAGATTCTCCAAAAAGAAGAAGCAAAGGATCACCACCAAGAGAGAGAAGGAGTAGAGATGATCGTTATGAACGAAGATACTCACGGAGAAGCAAGGATTCGGAAAGGAAGGAAAAATCATCAAGGATCTACACAAGACGAAGACATCAAGCTCATGTTGGTGAATGGGTATCCGGCTCCGACTCCGACAGCCACTCCGAGAGAAGTTATCACTCCGACTCCGAAGATACTCAAGATGAAGGTGTTGCCGGTCTAGCACTTGTGTCAACCAACTCCTACGACATATTTGACTCACCAAATGAAGGAATTGGAAGATGCTTCATGGCCAAAGGTCCTAAGGTAACACACCCCGAGTATATTGATTTCGATAGTGATGAAGATGACTTGTTAGGTGATGATTTGCTTGGTGACAACTCTAGTGATGAATACTATGATGAAAGACCAATTAGTCATGCTAATCAAGATAAAACGAATGACAATGATAAGGAGAAGATTGAGGCTCTAACTAAAGAACTAAAAACTCTTAAGTTAGCTCATGACACTATCTTTGAAGATCATCGAGAACTTTTAAGAGCTCATGAGAAGCTACGCTTTGAAAAGCTCAATCTTGAGCAAGAGCATGAGTTCTTAAAGGCAATCAATGATGATCTCCACAAGAAAAGTTCTTCTTACATTGCCAAGCGTTTACTCTTATCCACTTACATGCCTCAAGTCAAGTCTAACAAGAAAGATTCTTCCTCTAGTAGTAACAATGATCATGCTAAATCCAATATTGTTGCTTCTAGTAGTTCTCTTGATTCCACTAATGATTCTATTAGCCAAGTTACACTTGAGCAAGAAAATAGCTTATTGAAGGGAATTATAGAGAAAGGAGTGTACAAAAGCCTTGCCGGGAGTAAGCAATTCGAGGAAATTGTGCGCAAGCAAGGAATGCACCGGAAGAATCAAGGTGTTGGTTTTGAACGAAAGTTCAATGCCAATGGAGTTGAATGGGAAGAAGATCAATACCCCAAGACAAAGTTTGTCCCTCAACAAGAGAAGTATACTTCTTTCAAGGGGACACAAGCTCAAGATGATCTTCCACCACAAGACTACAAGCAAAAAGGCAAGGACAAGCTTCAAGAGGAAATTGATGCATTTGAAGAAGCTCCTAAGACCTTAGTCAAGTGGATTCCCAAGACTACCTCAAGTTCCACTTCATCAAGTATGACTACAACTCCAAGGATTCCCATCAAGATGATGTGGATCCAAAAGAAGAAGAACTAGAGAGTTCTTGAGGGTGACTCCGCCAACATACTTCACTCTTATCATTTTGGCAAGAACAAGTGCAATCAACTTCCACATCTTGCACTAGTTCAAGGAGTCACAAACCCTCTTGTTGGTAAGACAAGGGACAAGGTAACCTAAAAGTTTTCATGGACATCATCTTTTGTGTGCATCACTCTATGTCTATGGATATCCTTGTTTGTTCCTTGTGGGACTAACCCATGTAGGTATTGAAAGTGCAATTCACTCAAATGGATAGATCCAAGAGATCTACATCAACATTGAGCATCCACATCTTTAATGTCTACATGAAGTCATCATCAACAAAACCCAAGGTTAGTTCATCCCTCTTAGGGGGGATATCACATCTAGGGGGAGCTTTACTCTAAGACTTGAGCTAAAGCAACTCTAAAGATGTGAACAAAACAACGCTTTATGTAAAAGTGGTAACCCCACTTGAGCTTAAACGATGAGTATGACCTACGATCAAGTGTTCTCACTTGACTCCTAAGTCAATATACTCATATATAGATGACCTAGTCATCGCAAATTGCTTGATAGATGCTAGAATTGGTTGTGCATTCCTTGCCATATATTTCATTTGCTATCTTATTGTGTGAGCATGCTGATTGCATATTTTACTCATTCGAGGACATCCACTTGTTGTTTTGATTGTTCGGCTTTATCTTCTTTTGCCAAGTGGATGGACAAGAATGCCTAAGAATCTCCTCTATCTATCTATGCTTTTCTCGTCTCAAACTCTATTCATGCTGCATCACAAAATTTGATCAAGTCAGATTCGAACCACTCTGTGTGAGGAGCGCTCGGAGTCCCCGATTCGTCATAGACTTAAACTTCCAAAACCTCTTTATGAATCTCGGTCTGACCGATACTCCATTTCGGTCCTACCGAGATCATTAAGTTGATCTAGGTTTTCGATCTCGGTGCAACCGATTTGAACATTTCGGTCACACCGAGTTTCAGTAACTGCACGCAGTTATGAATCTCGGTGCCACCGAGTTGTTCCACTCGGTCACACCGACAGGGTCGGGCTATATATAGTCACGGGCAGAATTTTGGAAATTTCTCCGAAACCTCTTCGCCCGTGCATAGCTCGCTCTGCCTCCTGGGTCTCCGGATTGTCCTCCTCGCCGCCAGCAGCCTCAAGTCGCTGGTCTTCGCCGCCATCAACGGATTTCTGCCCCGCTGTTGCCGCCATAGCAAGTCCATGCCAAACTAGGGTATGGACTTGATCTTTGTGCTATTCCTCAATCTGATTCCTAGCACATTGTGATCATCATGATTCTTGCCACGATTGAAACACTTCTATCCAGTCAAAACGCTCATAGATTAGGTTTAATTCGAAAATTTTAGGGTTAGGTTTCCGCCGAAACCATCTCGGACCCACCGAGTTGAAAAACTCGGTCCCACCGATCTGGCTTTTGCCATTGCACAAGTGAAACTCGGTCTGACCGAGAATAACTTATCGGTGCGACCGATTTTGGAATTCTGTGAAACCCTAGCAGTCTCGGTGCCACCGAACTGTGACTCGGTCCTACCGAGTTCACCAGTTCTGGTGCCAAAACTGCTTCGGTGTCACCGAGTTTGAAAAACGGTAGATCCGAGATGCTTTCTGTGGAAAACTAAAACTAAGTTTTTGAATTAATCTTTTGCAAAAATCTCTGCTTTTTGTGATGCTCATCCAATCTATCTCTTCTATAATCTATTCACAGGGTCAACAGTCAGTTTGCAACATGTCTGATCAAAGTGACAGCCAGAACCTCTCAGAGCAGCAAGTTGTGATGAGTGAGGGCACTAGCCCCTCAAGTTCTTTTGATGATGGCAGCAGAAGCACCCCCAGCAATCTACCTAAGGCTGCCACACGTCAAAAGAAGAAGAGAACGTCTGATTCTGAAGATGAGGACTATGTGGCAGAGGACGAGGCCACTTCCAAGAGAGTTGAGCCAGCTCAAGGCTCAAAGCCAGGACTGAAAGTCAAGAGGCCGGCAGGCAGGCAGCCAATGTCAAAGGCTAGAGCTTCAACTGAGAAGCCTGCACCTGCTCCCATTGAGCCCATTGCTGCTGAGAGCAAGAAAAGGAAAGAGAGGGTAAAGAAGACTGTAGCCAAAGTGCTTGGGAGAGCCTCCATCATGGTAGAAGAGGAGGAGGAAGAAGAGGCAGCTGCACCAGCGCCCAAGGCACCCAAAGTTATGGGAGATGCCATAAGGTCAGGGGGAGCTGCATCCAAGCCCAAGGAAGCTCCTAAGGCTGCATCAAAGCCTAAGACAACTCCAAAGAGAAACACGCGAAGCATCCCAGCTGCAGAAAAGAACAAGGCCCCAGTGCCTGAGACAGTTGCAGAAGAAGAAGAAGAGAGTGTCCTTCGGAAGCTCAAGCCCAAGATCCCAGACCACAACGATGCTCATCATGTGGCTGAGGATATGAAGCTCAGGAGAGACTCAGGGCTCAGGAAATGGAGAGAAGCAGATCCATATGCTTCTAGGAGAAGGACTGCCGTGGATTACAGGTTTCACACCAAGGACCAGCGGGATTTCTATGAGACGGTGCTGCTAGATAAGAAGCCCATTGTCTGTGATATGCGATGGGTTGACTGGACATATATCAAGGAGAATGAGGAGCACTATCCTGGAGTATTTGACAGCTTTAGTGCTTGTGGAGTAGCTGACTTTGTTGGGCAGAAGCTCACAAAGTGGAATGAGGAACTTATCATGCAGTTCTACTCCACAGCACACTTTTATCCGGATGGCAGGATTACTTGGATGTCAGAAGGTACAAGGTACCAATCTACAGTGGCTGAGTGGGCACAGATCATCAATGCCCCAGAAGAGCAAGATGAGGACTTGGATATCTATGCCAAGAAGAAAATGGATCATAACTCAATGTCCAACATGTACAAGGAGATCCCCAATGAAGCACTTGACATATTCAAGTTTGGCTCAGTGCATTATCTGCTCTCAGGATTGCCTACTATCAATTGGATACTAAGGCACACTCTGTTGCCTAAGTCTGGAGATCACAAGATGATCAGAGGTCACGCGATCAATTTGCTACATGTGTTTGATGTGCCTAAGAAATTCAAGGTCATGAGTCTCATTGTGGAAACCGTTAAGAGGACAGCTGCAGATCAGAAGAGGAGCTGTGGATATGCCCCTCAGATTCAGGAGCTCATCAATTCCAAGATGGGCACGGGCGTATATTTGTTGGATAAGGAACACCTGCCCATCCGTCCAGATTTCGAGGACAATGAAGTAGTGATGACAGAGAATGAGCCATCGTCTGCACAAGTATTTGCAAAGAAGGAGAAGGCGAAGAAGGAAAAAGCTGCCAGGATGCCTACTCAAGAGGAGGCATCTGACTATTTCTTGAAGACCAAGCAAGAGCAGCTCAGTTACTTGATTGCATCCACGCTGAGAATTGAGCAAAGTTTGGCAAACCTCACTAAAAATCAGCAGAGCCTAGAGAGGATCATGGAACAGAAGTTCTATGACTTGGATCTCAAGGTAACAGAAGTACAGTCTGCAGTGGAGCAGCTCCAGGAGGACATGAATGAGAGGAGAGGCAGGACCACGACTCAAGCATTTTCTAGAGTGCCACGAGGTCCGAGGTCGTCTGCACTGCCAGTTGCTGACACCAGAGCCACTACTTCAGCACTAGCTACGGCCTCAGCTCCAGCGTCTACTTCAGCTTCAACTCCAGCGACTACTTCAACATCTACAGAAGCCTTCGTCCTTGGAGTGATCCGGACTCCACCACCACCTGAAGATCAAGCCTGAGCGTCGATTTAGCACTATGCATTCTCTAGGAACTTTTTGGTAACTTGTTGCCAAAGGGGGAGAAGATGTATAGATCATAGGCTTCGAGAGAGAGAGTGTTGCTTTTCTCTCTTGCTTTATTTGGTGGGTTTTTTTCGAACCTTTTCTGCTTTTGAGTGCTTGATACTACGTCCTTATGCTTTTGAAACATCGATGATCATGTGTTTAATCATAAGCTACACTTAATGTTTGCTTAATGCTTGCTTAAATATTACCATTCTATCTATCGTTTGTGATCATTCACTATTCTTGGTGATGAGTGCATGTATTTCAATCTTATCATTTTGAGCGCTCCACCAAGATGTATGTGACATGGAAGAGTAACCCATGACTCTAACTCTTTGTGCATTTGCAGTCCAAAGCAAATTTTAAATATGCACAAATTTAGGGGGAGCTCTTACTTATCACATACTTCTCAAAGCGACAATATACTTCATGCTTATTCTCATTTGCCGAAGCTTTGATCTATATGTTGTCATCAATTACCAAAAAGGGGGAGATTGAAAGTGCAACTATCCCTAGGTGGTTTTTGTAATTCATAACAACATATCCCTCATTGAGCTAATACTATTCCAAGATGATTATTTCAGAAAAAGCTCAATGATTGGCATGGCATGGATGTGAAAGTGGAACCCTCAAAATGCTAAGGAAAATGGATTGGCCCAAGCTCAAAAGCTCAAGACTCTTCATTTCATATTTTAGTGATCCAAGATCACATTGAGTCCATAAGAAAAGCCAATACTATTAAGGAGGGATGAGGTGTTGCTTAATGAGCCTCTTGCTTCATGTGCTTAGTGATATGCTCCAAAAACCGTCAACTACTTTCCCACATCCACATATGACCTAAACTCTAAGCCAAACTCGGTCCTACCGATTCTTCCTATCCGGCGCCACCGAGTTTCACTTGCCATTAGCCACTGCCAAACCCTAGCAATTCGGTTCTACCGATAAGGGTCTCGGTCCCACCGAGATGGGGTTGCAAACTCTCTGTTTCCCTTTCGTAACTTTTTGGTCCCACCGAAAGAGCGAATCGGTCGCACCGAGATTGCAATGTAAACTCAGTGTTTCCCCTTTGTAACTTTTCGGTCTCACCGAGTTACACTCGGTCTCACCGAAAGAGCAAATCGGTCCCACCGAGTTTGCCTGACCAACTCTCTGGTTAGCTAATTACAAAATTCGGTCTCACCGAGTTTGTGTAATCGGTCTCACCGAGATTACGTTATGCCCAAACTCTAACCGAATCGGTCCTACCGAGTTGCATGTCAGTCCCACCAAAATTCCTAACGGTCACTAGGTTTACTATTTCGGTCAGACCGAGTTTTCTGATTCGGTCCCACCGAGATTGGTAAATTGTGTGTAACGGTTGGATTTTGTGTGGAGGCTATATATACCCCTCCACCTCTTTCTCATTTAGTGAGAGAGCCATCAGAACACACACATCATTCCAACTCATTTGTTCTGAGAGAGAACCACCTACTCATGTGTTGAGATCAAGAAATTCCACTCCTACCATATGAATCTTGATCTCTAGCCTTCCCAAGTTGCTTTCCACTCAAATCTTCTTTCCACCAAATCCAAATCCTATGAGAGAGAGTTGAGTGTTGGGGAGACTATCATTTGAAGCACAAGAGCAAGGAGTTCATTACCTACACACCATTTGTTACTTCTTGGAGAGTGGTGTCTCCTAGATTGGCTAGGTGTCACTTGGGAGCCTCCGACAAGATTGTGGAGTGAACCAAGGAGTTTGTAAGGGCAAGGAGATCGCCTACTTCGTGAAGATCTACCGCTAGTGAGGCAAGTCCTTCGTGGGCGATGGCCATGGTGGGATAGACAAGGTTGCTTCTTCGTGGACCCTTTGTGGGTGGTTGCTTCTTCGTGGACCCTTCGTCGGTGGAGCCCTCCGTGGACTCGCGCAACCATTGCCCTTGGGTGGAGCCCTGTGTGGACTCGCGCAACCGTTACCCTTCGTGGGTTGAAGTCTCCATCAACGTGGATGTAGGATAGCACCACCTATCTGAACCATGGGAAAAACATCTGTGTCTCCAATAGCGTTTGAATTCTCCAAACCCTTCCCTTTATATTCTTGCAAGTTGCATGCTTTACTTAAGTTTTTATTTGGTCAAGTAGTCTAATCACCCCCCTCTAGACATACTTTCGATCCTACAACTGGAGAGCAATCCTCCCACTCGGGGGCTTAGCTGCGACCCCGTAATCGCCTAAGTTAAAAAACGACTCCGAGTGGAGAGAAATCCTCCCACTCGGGGGCTTAGCTGCGAACCCTAATCGCCTAAGTTAAAAAAACCATTCCGAGTGGAGAGCTATCCTCCCACTCAGGGACTTAGCTGTGTCCCAGTAATCGCCTAAGTTAAAAATCCACTCTGAGTAGAGAGCAATACTCCCACTCGGGGACTTAGTTGTGACCCCGTAATCGCCTAAGATAAAAAAACCACTGCGAGCAGAGAGCAATCCTCCCACTCGTCGGAGCTGCGCCTCAAGTACAGTGTCTGCTCCATCCCGATTGTCAAGACGACGAGGTGCAGGTCGTGTGTGGCACATGGTTCTCGCGTCACGGCCCTCTCGTCGGAGCTGCACCACAAGTAAAATGTCCGCTCCATCCAAATTCATTAGGACGACGAGGTGCAGGTCGTGTGCGGCACCTGGTGCTCACATCCGGGACCCTATCGTTAGAGCTATACCACAAGTACAACGTCCACTCCATCCCAATCCGCAAGGGTAATGAGGTGCATGTCGTGTGCACCACCTGGCGTTAATGCCCGCGGTCCTCTCGTCAAAGCTGCAAGTACAATGTCCTTGAGGTCGATTCAGCAAGCGGTAAAAACAAAGCAATCATATTCAAGAGAAAATTAGGTTCAGAAAAATCCAGCAAGGTTCAGAACCGCGAACGGAAGTACTCGAGCATCAAGCCCGAAGGACTTTAATGGTTACAAAATCACTCGGCATTCCGAGGCAAATAAAAGTGTAGCATCAAGTTCGTTCACTCCTCAGTAGGAGAGGGGCTAGCTGGCTCGACGAATTCATCTAGGTCGATCCCATCGGCGATGCGGGTGGCAGCCACAATGAAGGTCTCCATAAAAGACTGGAATTGAACCCTCTTGGTATTGGCGACCTTGATAGCTGCTAGCTTCTCTTCCTTAGCTTCTTTTCCATGGACGCGGACCAGAGACAGAGCCACATCAGCACCACACTGGGTAGAGGACTTCTTCCACGCTGAAAGGGCGAATGGTTAGATCCTTTAGGGGCTGAAAGCCCAACTGATGCATGATCTCAAGCATGCTGCTGGAGCTTGGGTGACTGAATTACCATCTGTCCTATGGGGATTAAGAATAACTCCAAACCGGTCGATGGACTGAACCCCTTTATTCATGGTGTATGGCGTTGAAGCTGTACTTCCGAGTGATTTGCTGCACAACGCTCCCCAAGTGGATCTTTTCACAGAAGCAGAAGCTGAACATGCATGCCATGATGCAGTTGATCTCTTGGAGGAAGAACATGAAATGGCTCTGATCCGGTCGACCATCAACCAACAAGACTTGTGTTGATTGCACGCCTGTAATGTCAGAGGTCGAGCATTCGAGGAAGGAGACCTTGTGCTCCGAGTGCATCAGAAGCGGCCTCATAAGCTCGCTCCGGCCTGGGAATGCCCCTTCATCGTCACCAGGGTGCTCCACAATGGGGCGTATCACCTCTACAACGTAGCCACGAAGAAAGATGAGCCACGCTCATGGAATGCAAAGCTGCTCCGCAGTTTCTACACCTAAACAATCGGATCAATGAGTTGTAATAAGAATCCTTCAGTTTTCTTTTCAAAGACAAGATTTTTGCAGTATCTAACGATTATCATCCCGTAAACACATGTGTTCAAATCCCCCAGTGGGTGGCTTAGCCACGAAACCGATTCACCTAAGTTAAAAAACCATTCCGAGTGGAGAGCAATCCTCCCAATCGGGGACTTAGCGGCGACCCCGTAATTGTTGGGGAACGTAGTAATTTCAGAAAAATTCCTATGCACACGCAAGATCATGGTGATGCATAGCAATGAGAGGGGGAGAGTGTGATCTACGTACCCTTGTAGATCGACAACGGAAGCGTTAACTTGGTTGATGTAGTCGTACGTCTCCACGGCCCGACCGATCAAGCACCGAAACTACGGCACCTCTGAGTTCTAGCACACGTTCAGCTCGATGACGATCCTCGGACTCCGATCCAGCAAAGTGTCGGGGAAGAGTTCCGTCAGCACGACGGCGTGGTGACGATCTTGATGTACTACCATCGCAGGGCTTCGCCTAAGCACCGCTACAATATTATCGAGGACTATGGTGGAAGGGGGCACCACACACGGCTAAGAATATGATCACGTGGATCAACTTGTGTGTCTAGGGGTGCCCCCTACCCCCGTATATAAAGGAGCAAGGGGAGGAGGCCGGCCGGCCCTATAGGCGCGCCAAGGAGGAGTCCTCCTCCTAGTAGGAGTAGGACTCCTACTAGGAGGGGGAAGGAAGTGGGGAGGGAGAGGGAAAGGGGGGCG
>NC_057806.1:489326605-489333428 GCF_018294505.1 Triticum aestivum
AGACTCCTCGTTATGTCCGTGATCACATCCGGGACTCCGAACTAACTTCGGTACATCAAAACTCATAAACTCATAATATAACTGTCATCGAAACCTTAAGCGTGCGGACCCTACGGGTTCGAGAACAATGTAGACATGACCGAGACACGTCTCCGGTCAATAACCAATAGCGGAACCTGGATGCTCATATTGGCTCCTACATATTCTACGAAGATCTTTATCGGTCAGACCGCATAACAACATACGTCGTTCCCTTTGTCATCGGTATGTTACTTGCCCGAGATTCAATCGTCGGTATCTCAATACCTAGTTCAATCTCGTTACCGGCAAGTCTCTATACTCGTTCTGTAATACATAATCCCGCAACTAACTCATTAGTTGCAATGCTTGCAAGGCTTAAGTGATGTGCATTACCGAGAGGGCCCAGAGATACCTCTCCGACAATCGGAGTGACAAATCCTAATCTCGAAATACGCCAACCCAACATGTACCTTTGGAGACACCTGTAGAGCTCCTTTATAATCACCCAGTTACGTTGTGATGTTTGGTAGCACACAAAGTGTTCCTCTGGCAAAGGGGAGTTGCGTAATCTCATAGTCATAGGAACATGTATAAGTCATGAAGAAAGCAATAGCAACATACTAAACGATCGGGTGCTAAGCTAATGGAATGGGTCATGTCAATTAGATCATTCATCTAATGATGTGATCCCGTTAATCAAATAACAACTATTTGTCCATGGTTAGGAAACATAACCATCTTTGATTAATGAGCTAGTCAAGTAGAGGCATACTAGTGACACTCTGTTTGTCTATGTATTCACACATGTATTATGTTTCCGGTTAATACATAATAAACTTTTATCATGATATAAGGAAATAAATAATAACTTTATTATTGCCTCTAGGGCATATTTCCTTCAGTCTCCCACTTGCACTAGAGTCAATAATCTAGACTACACAGTAATGATTCTAACACCCATGGAGCCTTGGTGCTAATCATGTTTTGCTCGTGGAAGAGGCTTAGTCAACGGGTCTGCAACATTCAGATCCGTATGTATCTTACAAATCTCTATTTCTCCCACCTGGACTAGATCCCGAATGGAATTGAAGCGTCTCTTGATGTGCTTGGTTCTCTTGTGAAATCTGGATTCCTTTGCCAAGGCAATTGCACCAGTATTGTCACAAAAGATTTTCATTGGACCCGATGCACTAGGTATGACACCTAGATCGGATATGAACTCCTTCATCCAGACTCCTTCATTTGCTGCTTCCGAAGCAGCTATGTATTCCGCTTCACACGTAGATCCTGCCATGACGCTTTCTTTAGAACTGCACCAACTGATAGCTCCACCATTTAATGTAAACACGTATCCGGTTTGCGATTTAGAATCGTCTGGATCAGTGTCAAAGCTTGCATCAACGTAACCGTTTACGATGAGCTCTTTGTCACCTCCATATACGAGAAACATATCCTTAGTCCTTTTCAGGTACTTCAGGATGTTCTTGACCACTGTCCAGTGATCCACTCCTGGATTACTTTGGTACCTCCCTGCTAGACTTATAGCAAGGCACACATCAGGTCTGGTACACAGCATTGCATACATGATAGAGCCTATGGCTGAAGCATAGGGAACATCTTTCATTTTCTCTCTATCTTCTGCAGTGGTTGGGCATTGAGTCTGACTCAACTTCACACCTTGTAACACAGGCAAGAACCCTTTCTTTGCTTGATCCATTTTGAACTTCTTCAAAATCTTGTCAAGGTATGTGCTTTGTGAAAGTCCAATTAAACGTCTTGATCTATCTCTATAGATCTTTATGCCTAATATGTAAGCAGCTTCACCGAGGTCTTTCATTGAAAAACTCTTATTCAAGTATCCCTTTTATGCTATCCAGAAATTCTATATCATTTCCTATCAGTAATATGTCATCCACATATAATATCAGAAATGCTACAGAGCTCCCACTCACTTTCTTGTAAATACAGGCTTCTCCAAAAGTCTGTATAAAACCAAATGCTTTGATCACACTATCAAAGCATTTATTCCAACTCCGAGAGGCTTGCACCAGTCCATAAATGGATCGCTGGAGCTTGCACACTTTGTTAGCTCCCTTTGGATCGACAAAACCTTCCGGTTGCATCATATACAACTCTTCTTCCATAAATCCATTCAGGAATGCAGTTTTGACATCCATCTGCCAAATTTCATAATCATAAAATGCAGCAATTTCTAACATGATTCGGACAGACTTAAGCATCACTACGGGTGAGAAGGTCTCATCGTAGTCAACCCCTTGAACTTGCCGAAACCCTTTTGCGACAAGTCGAGCTTTGTAGACAGTAATATTACCGTCGGCGTCAGTCTTCTTCTTGAAGATCCATTTATTCTCAATTGCTTGCCGATCATTGGGCAAGTCAACCAAAGTCCACACTTTGTTCTCATACATGGATCCCATCTCAGATTTCATGGCTTCAAGCCATTTTGCGGAATCTGGGCTCACCATCGCTTCTTCATAGTTTGTAGGTTCATCATGATCTAGTAGCATGACTTCCAGAACTGGATTACCGTACCACTCTGGCGCGGATCTCACTCTGGTTGATCTACGAGGTTCAGTAGTATCTTGTTCTGAAGTTTCATGATCATTATCATTAGCTTCCTCACTAATTGGTGTAGGTGTCACAGAAACAGTTTTTTTGTGATGCACTACTTTCCAATAAGGGAGTAGGTACAGTTACCTCGTCAAGTTCTACTTTCCTCCCACTCACTTCTTTCGAGAGAAACTCCTTCTCTAGAAAGTTTCCGAACTTAGCAACAAAAGTCTTGCCTTCGGATCTGTGATAGAAGGTGTATCCAATAGTCTCCTTTGGATATCCTATGAAGACACATTTCTCCAATTTGCGTTCGAGCTTATCAGGTTGAAGTTTTTTTCACATAAGCATCACAGCCCCAAACTTTCAGAAACGACAACTTTGGTTTCTTGCCAAACCATAGTTCATAAGGCGATATCTCAATGGATTTTGATGGTGCCCTATTTAACGTGAATGCGACCGTCTCCAAAGCATAACCCCAAAACGATAGCGGTAAATCAGTAAGAGACATCATAGATCGCACCATATCTAGTAAAGTACGAGTACGACGTTCGGACACACCATTACGCTGTGGTGTTCCGGGTGGCGTGAGTTGCGAAACTATTCCGCATTGTTTCAAATGTACACCAAACTCGTAACTCAAATATTCTCCTCCACGATCAGATCGTAGAAACTTTATTTTCTTGTTACGATGATTTTCAACTTCACTCTGAAATTCTTTAAACTTTTCAAATGTTTCAGATTTATGTTTCATTAAGTAGATATATCCATATCTGCTTAAGTCATCTGTGAAGGTGAGAAAATAACGATATCCGCCACGAGCCTCAATATTCATCGGACCACATACATCAGTATGTATGATTTCCAACAAATCTGTTGCTCTCTCCATAGTACCGGAGAACGGCGTTTTAGTCATCTTGCCCATGAGGCACGGTTCGCAAGTACCAAGTGATTCGTAATCAAGTGGTTCCAAAAGTCCATCAGTATGGAGTTTCTTCATGCGCTTTACACCGATATGACCTAAACGGCAGTGCCACAAATAGGTTGCACTATCATTATCAACTCTGCATCTTTTGGCTTCAACATTATGAATATGTGTGTTACTACTATCGAGATTCAATAAGAATAGACCACTCTTTAAGGGTGCATGACCATAAAAGATATTACTCATATAAATAGAACAACCATTATTCTCTGATTTAAATGAATAACCGTCTCGCATCAAACAAGATCCAAATATAATGTTTATGCTTAACGCTGGCACCAAATAACAATTATTTAGGTCTAATATTAATCCCGAAGGTAGATGTAGAGGTAGCGTGCCGACCGCGATCACATCGACTTTGGAACCGTTTCCCACGCGCATCGTCACCTCGTCCTTAGCCAATCTTCGCTTAATTCGTAGTCCTTGTTTCGAGTTGCAAATATTAGCAACAGAACCAGTATCAAATACCCAGGTGCTACTGCGAGCATTAGTAAGGTACACATCAATAACATGTATATCACATATACCTTTGTTCACCTTGCCATCCTTCTTATCCGCCAAATACTTGGGGCAGTTCCGCTTCCAGTGACCAGTCTGCTTGCAGTAGAAGCACTCAGTTTCAGGCTTAGGTCCAGGCTTGGGTTTCTTCTCTTGAGCAGCAACTTGCTTGTTGTTCTTCTTGAAGTTCCCCTTCTTCTTCCCTTTGCCCTTTTTCTTAAAACTAGTGGTCTTGTTGACCATCAACACTTGATGCTCCTTTTTGATTTCTACCTCCGCAGCTTTCAGCATTGCGAAGAGCTCGGGAATAGTCTTATTCATCCCTTGCATATTATAGTTCATCATGAAGCTCTTGTAGCTTGGTGGCAGTGATTGGAGAATTCTGTCAATGACGCAATCATCTGGAAGATTAACTCCCATTTGAATCAAGTGATTATTATACCCAGACATTTTGAGTATATGCTCACTGACAGAACTGTTCTCCTCCATCTTGCAGCTATAGAACTTATTGGAGACTTCATATCTATCAATCCGGGCATTTGCTTGAAATATTAACTTCAACTCCTGGAACATCTCATATGCTCCATGACGTTCAAAACATCGTTGAAGTCCTGGTTCTAAGCCGTAAAGCATGGCACACTGAACTATCGAGTAGTCATCAACTTTGCTCTGCCAGACGTTCACAACATCTGGTGTTGCTCCAGCAGCAGGCCTGGCACCCAGCGGTGCTTCCAGGACGTAATTCTTCTGTGCAGCAATGAGGATAATCCTCAAGTTACGGACCTAGTCCGTGTAATTGCTACCATCATCTTTCAACTTTGCTTTCTCAAGGAACGCATTAAAATTCAACGGAACAACAGCACGGGCCATTTATCTACAATCATACATAAACAAGCAAGATACTATCAGGTACTAAGTTCATGATAAATTTAGGTTCAATTAATCATATTACTTAAAGAACTCCCACTTAGATAGACATCCCTCTAATCCTCTAAGTGATTACGTGATCCAAATCAACTAAACCATGTCCGATCATCACGTGAGATGGAGTAGTTTCATTGGTGAACATCACTATGTTGATCATATCGACTATATGATTCACGCTTGACCTTTCGGTCTCCGTGTTCCGAGGCCATATATGTATATGCTTGGCTCGTCAAGTATAACCTGAGTATTCCGCGTGTGCAACTGTTTTGCACCCGTTGTATTTGAACGTAGAGCCTATCACACCCGATCATCATGTGGTGTCTCAGCACGAAAAACTTTCGCAACGGTGCATACTCAGGGAGAACACTTCTTGATAATTTAGTGAGAGATCATCTTATAATGCTACCGTCAATCAAAGCAAGATAAGATGCATAAAAGATAAACATCACATGCAATCAATATAAGTGATATGATATGGCCATCATCATCTTGTGCTTGTGATCTCCATCTCCGAAGCACCGTCGTGATCACCATCGTCACCGGCGCGACACCTTGATCTCCATCGTAGCATCGTTGTCGTCTCGCCAATCTTATGCTTCCACGACTATCGCTACCGCTTAGTGATAAAGTAAAGCATTACAGCACGATTGCATTGCATACGATAAAGCGACAACCATATGGCTCCTGCCAGTTGCCGATAACTCGGTTACAAAACATGATCATCTCATACAATAAAATTTAGCATCATGTCTTGACCATATCACATCACAACATGCCCTGCAAAAACAAGTTAGACGTCATCTACTTTGTTGTTGCAAGTTTTACGTGGCTGCTACGGGCTTAAGCAAGAACCGATCTTACCTACGCATCAAAACCACAACGATAGTTTGTCAAGTTGGTGCTGTTTTAACCTTCGCAAGGACCGGGCGTAGCCACACTCGGTTCAACTAAAGTTGGAGAAACTGTCACCCGCAAGCCACCTATGTGCAAAGCATGTCGGGAGAACCAGTCTCGCGTAAGCGTACGCGTAATGTCGGTCCGGGCCGCTTCGTCCAACAATACCGTCGAACCAAAGTATGACATGCTGGTAAGCAGTATGACTTATATCGCCCACAACTCACTTGTGTTCTACTCGTGCATATAACATCAACATATAAAACCTACACTCGGATGCCACTGATGGGGAACATAGTAATTTCAAAAAAATTCCTACGCACACGCAAGATCATGGTGATGCATAGCAACGAGAGGGGGAGAGTGTGATCTACGTACACTTGTAGATCAACAACGGAAGCATTAACTTGGTTGATGTAGTCGTACGTCTCCACGGCCCGACCGATCAAGCACCGAAACTACAACACCTCCGATTTCTAGCACACATTCAGCTCGATGACGATCCCCGGACTCCGATCCAGCAAAGTGTCGGGGAAGAGTTCCGTCAGCACGACGGCGTGGTGACGATCTTGATGTACTACCATCGCAGGGCTTCGCCTAAGCACCGCTACAATATTATCGAGGACTATGGTGGAAGGGGGCACCACACATGGCTAAGAATATGATCACGTGGATCAACTTGTGTGTCTAGGGGTGCCCCCTGCCCCCGTATATAAAGGAGCAAGGGGAGGAGGCCGGCCGACCCTATAGGCGTGCCAAGGAGGAGTCCTCCTCCTAGTAGGAGTAGGACTCCTACTAGGAGGGGGAAGGAAGTGGGGAGGGAGAGGGAAAGGGGGCGCCGCCCCCCCTCTCCTAGTCCAATTCGGACCAGGGGAGGAGGAGGTGCGCGGCCCACCTTTGGCTGCCCCTCTCTCTCCACTAAGGCCC
>NC_057806.1:489333784-489348117 GCF_018294505.1 Triticum aestivum
GAAACCTTAAGCGTGCGGACCCTACGGGTTCGAGAACAATGTAGACATGACCGAGACACGTCTCCGGTCAATAACCAATAGCGGAACCTGGATGCTCATATTGGCTCCTACATATTCTACGAAGATCTTTATCGGTCAGACCGCATAACAACATACGTCGTTCCCTTTGTCATCGGTATGTTACTTGCCCGAGATTCGATCGTCGATATCTCAATACCTAGTTCAATCTCGTTACCGGCAAGTCTCTTTACTCGTTCTGTAATACATCATCCCGCAACTAACTCATTAGTTGCAATGCTTGCAAGGCTTAAGTGATGTGCATTACCGAGAGGGCCCAGATATACCTCTCCGACAATCGGAGTGACAAATCCTAATCTCGAAATACGCCAACCCAACATGTACCTTTGGAGACACCTGTAAAGCTCCTTTATAATCACCCAGTTATGTTGTGACGTTTGGTAGCACACAAAGTGTTCCTCTGGCAAATGGGAGTTGCATACTCTCATAGTCATAGGAACATGTATAAGTCATGAAGAAAGCAATAGCAACATACTAAATGATCGGGTGCTAAGCTAATGGAATGGGTCATGTCAATCAGATCATTCAACTAATGATGTGATCCCGTTAATCAAATAACAACTCTTTGTCCATGGTTAGGAAACATAACCATCTTTGATTAACGAGCTACTCAAGTAGAGGCATACTAGTAACACTCTGTTTGTCTATGTATTCACACATGTATTATGTTTTCGGTTAATACATAATAAACTTTTGTCATGATATAAGGAAATAAATAATAACTTTATTATTGCCTCTAGGGCATATTTCCTTCAGTAATCGCCTAAGTAAAAAACCACTCAGAGAGGAGAGCGATCCTCCTGCTCGAGGGCTTTGCCGCGACCCCGTAATCCCCTAAGTTAAAAAAACACTCCGAGTGGAAAGCAATCCTCCCACTCGGGGGCTTAGCTGCGACCCTGTAATCGCCTAAGTTAAAAAACCACTCCGAGTGGAGAGCAATCCTCCCATTTGGAGGCTTAGCTGCGACCCCGTAATCGCCTAAGTTAGAAAACTACTCCGAGCGGAGAGCAATCCTCCCACTCGAGGGCTTAGCTGCGACCCCGTAATCGCCTAAGTTAAAAAAAATACTCCGATTGGAGAGCAACCCTCCCACTCGGGGGCTTACTTGCGACCCCGTAATGGCCTAAGTTAAAAAAAACTACTCCGAGTGGAGAGCAATCCTCCCACTCAAGGGCTTAGCTGCGACCCCGTAATCGACTAAGTAAAAAAACTACTCCAGTGGAGAGCAATCCTCCCACTCGGGGGCTTAGTTGCGACCCTGTAATCGCCTAAGTTAAAAAAACCGCTCCGAGTGGAGAGCAATCCTCCCACTCGGGGACATAGCTGTGACCCCGTAATCTCCTAAGTTGAAAAACCACTATGACTGGAGAGCAATCCTCCCACTCAGGGACTTATCTACGACCCTGTAGTCTCCTAATTCAAAAAAACCACTCCAAGCGGAGAGCAATCCTCCCACTCGTCGGAGCTATGTGACAAGTACAACGTCCGCTCCATCCCGATCCATCAGGACGACGAGGTGCAGGTCATGTGTGGCACCTGGTGCTCACGTCGCGGCACTCTCGTCGGAGCTGCGACACAAGTACAATGTCCGCTCCATCCCGATCCGTCAGGACGACGAGGTGCAGGTCATGTGCGGCACCTGGTGCTGACGTCTGCGACCCTCTCGTTAGAGCTATGTCATGAGTACAACATCCACTCCATCCCAATCCGCAAGGAGATGAGGTGCAGGTCATGTGCACCACCTGGCGTTCATGCCCGTGGCCCTCTCATCAAAGCTGCAAGTACAATGGTCTTGAGGTCGATTCAGCAAGCGGTCAAAGCAATCATATTCGAGAGAAAATCAAGTTCAGAAAAATCCAGCAAGGTTGAGAACCACGAACGGAAGTACTTGGGCATCAAGCACAAACGAGTTTAACGGTTACAAAATCACTCGGCATTCCGAGGCAAATAAAAGTGTAGCATCAAGTTCGTTCACTCCTCAGCGGGAGGGGGGCTGGTTGGCTCGACGAATTCATCTAGGTCGATCCCATCGGTGATGCCGGTGGTAGCCTCGATGAAGGTCTCCATAAAAGACTGGAATTGAAGCCTCTTGGTATTGGCGACCTTGATAGCTGCTAGCTTCTCTTCCTTAGCTTCTTTGCAATGGACGTGGACCAGAGGCAGAGCCACGTCAGCACCACACCGGGCAGAGGACTTCTTCCACACTTGCACTCGACCAGGGATTTCATTAAGTCGAGTCATAAGAGACTCGAAGTCGTTTTGGAAGGAAACTTTTGGCGGGAGTTCTGTGTCGATCCGCACCATCGCCACTTTCGGTCGGGCAAGATATTCTGCAACACCAGCAAGGCGGGATTCTAGTCGCAGCACATTCATAGCAACTTCATCTTTGATGGGGGAGTTGATGGGGTCCAGGCTCGTCTCAATCCGCCCTATCTCTTCCTCAAAGTTTTGACAGAACTCTACACACACACAAGAAAATAATGAGTCAACTAATCACATGATGAGTTGGTAGTTACAAATTAGTCGGACAAGGGAAAGTACCTTCGAGCATAAGGAAAAACTTCTTAGCGAGCCCTCCTAGATAAGCCTCCAGGTCGTTTCTCTTCTGAGTGAGATCTCCAACCTTGTCAGTCAGAGTCACCTTGCCCTTCCTCAGGTGCACGACTTCTTTGTTGGCTTCGTTGATGGCAATCTTCAGTTTGGCGTTTTCCTCTTCCAACTTGCCGACTGAAGCCAGCTTCTTTTCGGCAAGTTTAGTTTTCTCTCGCGCTGTCTTCTGTGCTGCTGCAAGGTCGAGGTCCTTCTGCTCCAAAGCCTGCTTGATTTTCTCTAAAGAAATAACATTCTTCATACGAGCTTGGAGTTGTCTATTTTCAGTACGCACATCTGTTCGAGTAGAGTCACTCGGTTCAAAGATTGAAAGGAAAAGAAGACAAGGCAAACAGTCGACAGGTTATTACCTCCCATGGCAGCCGCTTCGTCCTTAGCCTTCCGCAAGTTCTCTTTGGCTAGCTTCAAGTCGAGGTCGAGCTGGATCTGCTTCTGCTCCAAGTCAGCAAACTGAACCACAAGATCACAAGGTTTCTACAATCAACAAGTAAGATGGGTCAGTCGACAAGAACAAAGGTCAATTTCTTTCGAGCGATAAGATACAAGTTCAAGTCATTTCGGCAAAAAGAGTTCTAAGACTACTACCGAATCGAGCATTCAATAGTAGTCTCGGGAACTACACCCAGTTGGTGCACTTGGCGTGCCCCCACTGGTTCGACTTTCCACTCAACGTAGCATGTCCAGTCGGAGTAGAACTTTACAAATAGATATTCATCAAAGACCCCACACCCAGTGGGTGAACAGATGCAAGGTCTAGATTCATGGAAAATGTTCATCCATGGACATCTTACGAATAATGAAGGAGCAGTTTCCAAGTACCATATCCTAACAGAGCAAAAATCAAGCTGAAAGATCAGTCGGAATCTACTCACCTGGACATTAGTTTGAAGTGCAGAGCTGGCATCATAGGCACCCTAGCTAGCTTCATGCCCTACCTTCAGTCGCTCCATCATAAGGCCTGCTTGGCGTAAAGCTTCCTTAGCAACGCTCACTGGGTCCTCTGGGACATGATGGATAACAAACAGTGGAGTGGGTGGAACAGTCGAAGCAGCCAGGGGATCTGAGATATGGAGTTGCATGGACGGAGCAACGTCTTGGGCAGTCGACGTCGAAGGACGACCAGTCAACACAGGATCGCCAAAAGAAACGGAAGCCCGAGTTGGATCTCCTGATTGCTGAATCACTAGTTCTGTCACTGGTGTCGACTGAGATACCTTGCTTGCAGGCGCCCTCTTGCTCAAGGTCCTGCCCTTTCTTCCCGTGGTCTTATGAGGCATGTCTTCATCATCGTCTGGAAGATCAATGACATTCGGTGGTGCTGCAAAGGCTTCGTGACACTATAACACAGATGATGGGTCGGCATTCTCTAGCAACGGTCCATGGACCATGCATGGGTAGAAACCTTGAGCAATGGCTTCATACTTGGACTTAGGCTACAGATTTCTATACAGAATATCTCCCCAGGGGCCCTTGATGGCATTCTTTTCAGCATATTTAGCAGTCACAAATCTGTACATGAACCATTGTTCCGCCCAATATCTTCGAATCCATTGGATTCGGGTCTTGTGCTGGTTGTAGCTTTCCTCGGGATCTGACTTTTATAGCTCAAACAGGTATGGAGGTAAATCCTTAGTTGTATCTCCACGGTGCTGCCT
The DNA here is from genome assembly GCF_018294505.1 of Triticum aestivum. NCBI lineage: Eukaryota > Viridiplantae > Streptophyta > Magnoliopsida > Poales > Poaceae > Triticum > Triticum aestivum. Next base: position 489,338,128 of record NC_057806.1, read on the forward strand.
GCCGCCCTTTCTAGCTAATTTCTTTATTGCCATTATATTCAGACTGGACGGCTTCAAGACAGTGAATGGCTTCCTTTTGCTGGTCAGACAGGAACTGGCTTCAGGTGAGTGAATGTGCTGCTGTAAGAACTCTGCAAATGAATGCAGACTATGAGAACCAAGGGATTCTCCCACGGACATGTACCTGTGACAACATTAAGGTTCGAGGGAAGGGTAACAGGTTAGATGCATTCTCAGACGATTTTGAAGAAAAATCAGTTTGAAGACATTGACCTCATAGAGAGAAGACATTCACTTATTTGAAGAGAGTCGGTTCCAGATTTGTACAATCCATGAATAAGTACAAGTGAGGAATCTAACTAGTTATGAAGAATAAGTGAATATACTTGGCATGATATGAGATGCAGATAAGGATGAATTCATATTTGGAAGTGAAGAAACCACTTTTGATTGAAGTGGATGGATTTGACGCATCAAAAAGGCACTAAAAAGTAAGTTTTAATTACCACTGACGAACTGCTAGACGAGGTGGAGAGAGAGGCCGAGCAGTTCAATCATCCGTGCCCTAACTTGGCAACGGAAGACACCTACGGCGACGGCGGAGAGGACGAGCAGTTCAATCACATTTGATTTGTCTTCATATCAGACCAAACCAACATTGCGAAGATAAACCTTGAAGTCAAATCAATGTTGAAGACAAATCAAATGCAAAGACTATGCAATTTTGATGCCACATGAAACACTTCGAAAAGATTGTGGTGGTGGTGTTACCCACCGTATAGGAAGTATTAGACCCAAACACGGCGCACAATTATCGTGGTGCTCCGAGGTCAAATTCCGCATTAATGTATTTACACTTAGAGTGTATGTCTTCATTGACTGAAGATATACGTTACTTCGTGTGTTGCACATCTAAGTCATCAACATGCATAAGCATTAGGATGTGTGTCCAATTACAGGACATTTGAGGATTCTAAGATATTTAGCTCACACCGCAGCTTGCAAAACCTTTTCTCATCCAAGGGCTTTGTGAATATATCTACCAATTGCTCTTCAGTGTTGACGTGAATGATATCAATATCTTCCTTCATGACATGATCTCTGAGAAAGTGATGATGGATCTGAATGTGCTTTGTCTTCGAGTGTTGGACTGTGTTGTTGGCAATCTTGGTGGCTCTTTCATTGTCGCAGTAAAGTGGCACTTGCTTAAGGTGGATGCCATAGTCCTTGAGAGTTTGCTTCATCCATAGAAGCTGAGCGCAGCAAGATCCAGCAGCAATGCATTCAGATTAAACAGTGGAGAGAGATACAGAGTTCTTCTTCTTCGAAGGGAAACAGACAAGAGATCATCCAAGAAAGTGACATGTGCCTGATGTGGAATTGCGATCAACCTTGTCACCGGCATAATCAGCATATGAGAATCCCACTAGATCAAACTATGAGCCCTTTGGATACCATAATCCTAGTGTTGGGGTGTAAGCCAAATATCGAAGAATTCGCTTCACTGCTAAGTGATGCAATTCCTTTGGTGCCGCTTGGAATCAGGCACACATGCAAACGCTAAGCATTATATCTGGCCTAGATGCACATAAATAGAGTAAAGAACTAATCATGGAGCAGTATACCTTTTGATCGATCTCTTTACCATTGTTGTCGGGACCCAATTGACCTTTGGATGGCATTGGCGTCGTGTACCCTTTGCAGTCTTGCATTCCAAAATTCTTCAGGCAATCTTTGAGGTATTTCTCTTGAGACATGAAAACGTCGTTGCTCTGCTGATGGATTTGAAGACCGAGTAAGAATTTCAGCTCACCCATCATGGACATCTGATATTGCTCTTGCATCATGTGTCCAAACTCATCACTGTATCTCTTGTCACTGCAGCCGAAGATAATGTCATCCCATAGATCTGGCATACAAATAGTTCACCATCGTATGTCTTCATGAAGAGAGTGGGGTCCAGGGAACCAGGTTTGAAGCCTTTGCTCTTTAGGAAGTATTTAAGAGTGTCATACTAAGCGCGAGGGGCTTGTTTGAGGCCATACAGTGCCTTGTTGAGCTTGTATACCATGTCAAGATGTTTTGGGTCTTCAAAGCCAGGTGGTTGTGCAACATACACTTCTTCTTCAATCTTGCCATTGAGAAAAGCACTCTTCACATCCATTTGGTATAGGAGGATGCTGTGATGGTTGGCATAGGCTAGCAGTATGCAAATGGCTTCAAGCCTAGCCACCGGAGCAAATGTTTCATCGAAGTCAATCCCTTCAACTTGAGTGTATCCTTGAGCAACGAGACGAGCCTTGTTTCTGACAACTTGACCATGCTCATCTTGTTTGTTGCGATAGATCCATTTGGTGCCTATGATATTGTGCTTGCGAGGATCAGGGCGCTTAACCAATTCCCACACATCGTTCAACTCGAACTGTTGAAGCTCTTCTTGCATAGCTTGAATCCATTCAGGTTCCATGAAGGCTTTAGCAACTTTCTTGGGTTCAGATATAGAGACAAATCCAAAGTGCCCACAGAAATTTTCTAGTTGTGTTGCTCTTGAACGAGTGAGTGGACCAGGTGCATTGATGCTATCGATTATCTTCTGAATCTGCACTTCATTTGCAACACGAGGATGAATTGGATGACGACTTTGCTCTTGCTGGTCATTGTCTTCATCATCAGTATTGACTTCGGGCCGAGCAGTGTCTTCAGGTTGATTAGGTGCAAAAATGATGAGTTCTTCTTCAACCTGAGCCTCTGAAGGTATGATTTCTCCAGTACCCATAAGCTTGATGGATTCACTTGGTGAGACTTCATCTAGCACATTTGGCAGGTGCTCTCTTTGAGAGCTGTTAGTTTCATCGAACTGCACATCCACAGTTTCAACCACTTTATAGTGAAAGAGGTTGAAGACTCTGTAGGAGTGTGAATCCTTTCCGTACCCAAGCATAAAACCTTCATGTGCTTTTGGTGCAAATTTTGAAGTGTGATGTGGATCCTTGATCCAGCACCTAGCACCAAATACTCTGAAGTGGCTGACGTTTGGCTTCTTACCAGTTAGTGGCTCATATGATGTCTTCTTTAGAAGCTTGTGAGGGTATACACGGTTGATGACGTGACATGCAGTGTCAATGGCTTCAGGCCAGAATTTTCTTGGAGTCTTGTACTCATCGAGCATCATTCGTGCCATCTCAATGAGGGTTCTGTTCTTGCGCTCCACGATGCCATTTTGCTGAGGTGTGTATGGAGCTGAGAACTCATGAGTGATGCCCAATGTATCAAGATAAGTGTCGAGGCTGGTGTTCTTGAACTCTGTGTCGTTGTCACTTCTAATGTGCTTGATCTTGATGCCATAGTTCGTCATGGCACGATTGGCGAGTCGTTTGAAGACATCCTGCACTTCATTCTTGTAGAGAATTATATGCACCCATGTATATCTTGAGTAATCATCAACAATAACGAAGCCATAGAGACAAGCAGTGGTAGTAAGAGTAGAGTAGTGAGTAGGGCCGAATAGGTCCATGTGAAGTAGCTCGGAGGGTCATGATGTTGTCATGATTGTCTTCAAGGGATGCTTGGCCCTAGTCATCTTTCCAGCTTCGCAGGCACCACACGGATGATCCTTCTTGAACTTGACGCCCTCGATGCCTACGACATGCTTCTTCTTCGCGAGATTGTACAAGTTCCTCATGCCGACATGCCCTAGCCTCCGATGCCAGAGCCAGCACTCTGAAGCTTTTTCTAGAAGACATATGGCCAACTGTGGTCCTGCTGAGAAATCTACCATGTACAGATCATCTTTTCGGTACCCTTCAAAGACTAGAGATATGTCAGATTCCATAAGAACAAGGCAATGATATTTTCCAAATATCACAATCATGTTCAAGTCACAAAGCATTGAGACAGACATTAAGTTGAAACCAAGGGATTCAATAAGCATCACTTTACCCATGTGCAGATCCTTTGATATTGCAACTCTACCTAGTCCTAATACCTTGCTTTTACCAGTGTCAGCAAGTGTGATGTGACTTTTGTCAGATGGATGTAAGGTTGAGTCCATGAGAAGACTTCGATCACTAGTCATGTGGTTAGTGCATCCACTATGCATAACCTGCTCAGAAGCCTTTGGTATCGTACCCTACAGTGCAGTTAGGGGGATAGAATTCACCAAGGGAAATGGGAAGCATAAACATTTGACAAACAAGCAGATTATCAAAGTTCAGATCCTGGTTAGGCAGATAGGATGATTGTCAAGGAATCCAGGAACAAAATACATAGTAAGACCATTTGGGAATTTTATCTTGCGCCCCACAAGATGTTTTAGGTCCCCAGCATAAGCATCAGACGCCTTTGATTTCCGGCTAGAGACCTTTCCCTGCAAAAGAGAGTTATTTTTTCTTAACCACCCACATCTTCAGGGGTGGCTTAGAAGCAATGAGTCTAAGTGCAGCATCTAAGAACTTCGGCTTTGGAGCCCTAGCAAATAGCCTTGCAGGAGGTGAATAATACTCATAAGGATAAGCAGAAAGGTTCTTGGTCTTATGAACATAGCTGTTTGATGAAACACACTCATATTCATAAGTATGAGTATGGTTTCCCCACAAAACATTGGTGTTAGGGTGACTCTGGTGAGTCCTCTGTCTGTATGAAGCCTTTGGATCATATGAAGCCTTTGGTCTGGGGTTTGTCTTCTTCCTAGGTGGTGTCATGATGAAGTCCACCTGAAGATTATCGACACAACTCTTGGGCACCCAAATCTTCTTCAAAGGTGGTCCATTCCTGCAGTTAGTACCAATATACCTGGCAAACACTTCACCATTCTGATTCTTAAACAATTTATAGTTTGCATCAAAGGATTCATCAATGATAATAGGGTTAGCACAAGTGAAGCCAGATAAGGTAGATGGATCCACTGAAGGTCCCTTTGTAGCAACCCATGTGATTTTGGGGTACTGCTCAAGCTTCGAGTAGGAACCATCAACATTCATTTTCCTCTCGAACCCAACACCCTCTTTCCTAGGGTTTCGGTTCAGAATTTGTTTCTTGAGGACATCGCACATTGTCTGATGCCCTTTGAGGCTTTTGTACATTCCTGTTTCAAGCAATGTCTTCAACCTGGCATTCTCATCAGCAATAGTAGTGGTATCCTCAAAAGAGGGGTTAGTTTCCACATTAGCAGTTGAAGACATAGCAACAATAGTAGCGGTAGAACATCCAGCAACAGAAGAAGCATTATCACGCTCAAGACATTTTAAACATGGTGGCTCAAAGTCTTCCTAAGCGGAACTGATCTGTTGAGAATGGAGTGACTCGTTCTCCTTTTGAAGATCTTCATGAGCCGATCTCAAGTTCTCAAGCTCTTACTTCCTTTGAAGATAATCGTAGGAGAGCTTTTCATGAGTAGTTGAGAGCATTTCATGACGACTTTAAAGTTCTTCCTACTTAATGTGAAGATTTTTAATGTCTTCAATTAAGGACTGAGTTCGAGTCATTTCCGCGTCCAACAGGTCATCGCTTTTGTCTAGCAACTTTTGAATATGTTCCATAGCATTTTGTTGTTCTGTTACAATTTTAGCAAGTGTTTTGTAGCTAGGTTTAGATTCACATTCAGAGTCATTTTCACTTGAAGTTTGAAAGTAAGCATCACGTGAGTTTACCTTGGCACCACATGCCATGAAGTAGTAGGTGGGAGGAGAGTCATCCTCATCATTAGCATCAGTGTTGGTGACGAAGCCATTGTCTTCAGTGTTGAAGACGGACTTGGCGACATACGCTAAAGCTAGAGCCAGGCTTGCCATGCCTGAATCAGATTCCTCTTCAGACTCCACCTCTACCTCCTCAGATGCAGACTCCTCCTCTGAATCCATCTCCTTGCCAACAAACGCATGAGCCTTGCTGGATGAACTCTTCCTGTGTGATGAAGACTTCAACGAAGACTTGGAAGAAGACTTTGAGGATTTCTTCTTCTTCTTGTCATCAGAATCATATTCCTTGATCTTCTTCTTCTTGGTCTCGTTATCCCACTGAGGACACTCAGAGATGTAGTGACCAGGTTTCTTACACTTGTGGCAAGTTCTCTTCCTATAGTCACGTGAGGAAACTTCATCATTTCTTGAGTTGGATCTCGAGGACTTTCTGAAGTCTTTCTTCTTGGTGAACCTCTGGAACTTCTTCACAAGCATAGCAAGCTCCTTTCCAATGTCTTCAGGATCCTCAGCACTGCAGTCAGATTCTTCTTCAGATGAGGAACAACTTTTGCCTTTAAAGCGCGAGTTCGTCCATAGTTAGGACCATAGATATCTCTTTTCTCAGATTGCTGGAACTCATGTGTGTTGAGCCTCTCAAGTATGTCAGATGGATCGAGAGTCTTGAAGTTAGGGCGTTCTTGAATCATCAAGGCCAAGGTGTCGAATGAGCTGTCAAGCGATCTCAGAAGCGTCTTGACGATTTCATGCTTGGTGATCTCAGTGGCGCTGAGTGCGCGAAGTTCATTTGTGATATCAGTGAAGCGATCAAATGTGAGCTGGACATTCTCATTGTCATTTCTCTTGAAGCGGTTGAAGAGGTTGCAAAGAACACTAATCCTTGAGTCTCTCCGGGTTGAGATGCCTTCGTTGACATTGGAGAGCCAGTCCCAGATTAGCTTCGCAGTTTCTAGTGCACTCACACGACCGTACTGTCCTTTGGTTAGGTGACCACAGATGATGTTCTTGGCGGTTGAGTCCAGTTGAATGAACCTCTTGACATCGGCAGTGGTGACACCTTCGCTGACCTTGGAAACGCCATTCTTGACGACATACCAGAGGTTGATGTCAATGGCTTCAAGATGCATATGCATCTTATTCTTCCAGTAGGGGTAATCAGTGCCATCGAAGACAGGGCACGCAGCGGAGACTTTGATTATCCCTGTAGTCAACATAGCTAAAACTTCAGGTGGTTAAACCGAATCACAAAGAACAAGGGAGCACCTTGCTCTGATACCAATTGAAAGTGCTAGTTATCGACTAGAGGGGGGGTGAATAGGCGATTTTTATGAAAGTCTTCAAAACACGGGGGCTTTGAAGACAAATGATAGAAATGAACCTATTGATATGCAGCGGAAGGTAGACTACACTAAACAAGCCATAGTCAAGTAAGCGGTGAAATGAAAGCACGAAGACTATCAGCAGCTAGGTAGTAAGGATCAGGATGGAAGACAGTATGAAGCCCTACAGTAAACAGTCTTCACTTAGTGAAGTCAATCAGATCATACAGGGAGGCAGTGACTTCATGAAGACAAGCTGTAAAGTAAAAGGGAAGTGAAGGATAGAACCAGTAGCTTGGTGAAGACAAGGATTTGGTAGACCAGTTCCAGTTGCTGTGACAAGTGTATGTCCAGTTAGGGAGGCTGAGATTTAACTCAGAAGACCGCGTCTTCACCTTATTCTCCTTGAGCTAAGGACACACAGTCCTCGCCCAATCACTCTAGTAAGTCTTCAAGGTAGACTTCCAAACCTTCAAAAACTTCATTCACCGGCAACCCACAATGACTCTTGGATGCTCAGAACACGACGCCTAACCGGCTGGAGGATTCACATTCCTCAAGTGTAACAAGTCTTCAGATCATGCGGACAGAAAGACTTCAGTGATGCCTAACACTCTTTGGCTCTGGGTGTTATGGGTTTTGTCCTCGCAAGGATCTCTCTCTCAAATGCTTCAGAGGTGGGTTGCTCTCAAACGACAAAAGCCATGCACTAACTCTGAGCAGCCACCAATTTATGGTGTAGGGGGTGGGCTATTTATAGCCAGGAGGCAACCCGACCTGATTAGTCTGAAATGACCCTGGGTTACTAAGGAACTGACATGGGTCCAATGGTCAGATTTCTAACACACGCGGCAGCTTGACTTGGGCTACAAGTAAAGCTGACTCATCCAGCTCTGGATAAGATTTGCTCTCATTGTCTTGGCTCGAAGACATAGGATTTGGTTGGGCATCACATTAGTCACTCTGACTTTGTTCACTTGGACCCCACTTAACAGTACGGTGGTTCCTATGACTCAACAAAGAAGAAAAGGAAACTACGAAACAACTATGTCTTCGCACTCCATAGTCTTCATACGATGTCTTCTCATGTCATAGTCTTCAATGTGAACCTCTTCATAGACCACCATTATCTTCAATGTCTTCACACATTTTTAGGGGTCATCTCTGGTAGGTAAACCGAATCAATATGGGACTACTACCTGTGCTATCTTGCAATTCTCACAAACACATTAGTCCCTCAACCAAGTTTGTCGTCAATACTCCAAAACCAACTAAAGGTGGCACTAGATGCACTTACACTAACTATAACCCATGGATCCAAACAAGGCCAGTAAATAATGTACTTAGACCTGCACAATACATGTTTGAATGACTAAGTTTGCTTGTTTTAAATATTAGGCATGCTGTAGTTAATAACACACCTTTCCACTTATTCTTTTTAAATATTAGGTTTTTAACAATTTGATCTTGCACATGTAGACCCCGCTATCAGAGGTTTTGACCCACTGTTCAACCTTTTTTGCATATGGGGAAATGAGTTGTCCGTGAATATCAGTTAAGTCGAGAAACTCAGAAAGATTGTTAGGATAAATAAATTGGCGACAAAAAACAACAAGATCTTTGTCTGCAGAATAAAGAAGACAACACTACAGCATGGTACTAACTATTATACCTTGCCTTTTTATTCCTTTGCCCCATTTCCAATATAGAGAAGATATTTATGCACATCCTTGTTTTCAAGCCTATCCAAAGCAGTTCACTGATGATTACCTCTCAAACCACCTGTATGGCCAGGCGGCAAGGAAGGTATTGATACAACACCTGTGGTTCAATATTGAAGTGTTCCTGAAGAGGACGGAGGATGGACGGTCAATCATCCAGAGGCACTGGCCTAAATTTGCAAAGACCTTCAACATCAATGAAGGCTCAATATTTGCCTTCCGCTTCAGCAGTTTTTCAAATGAGATTCATCTGTCTATGTACCATCTATGGTGCTAATTTCAAAAGGTTATAGATGTTGCATGTGAAACTTGGTGCTGCTGCAGTTGTGTAATGGGGTAGCTGAGTGCTGAAGCTATATGATGTTGTACTCTAATGTATTTCAATTATGAAATCATGCTTCCTTAATATGAAATATATTGCGTGCTTAATATGAAAATGGTCACCCTGGCGGACAGGTACCACGTCGAAGGACAAAACATGTTCGGGCGGCTTGAGAGTCAGCGTTGGAGTGCATTAGACCATCTCCACCCACCCCCCAACACCCCCCGGGGCGCCTTTTTTAGTGCCGGCGGCAAAAAATCGGCCCAATCACGCTCCTAACTCCTCATTTATCACTGGTTTGGGCCAAAATTACAGCCGGCGAACCCCAGCCGAACCTAGCCTCCCGGGGCGCCTGGGGCGCTGGCGGAAGCGAAAAGGCGCGTGGGCCCGCGCTATCGGCGACACCAGGCATATTCCCGCTTTTTCCCCGCCCTTTCCCTCCATTTCCCCCCATTGCTTGCCCCTTCTCCCCTGTCGTTCCCACCATTCTCCTCATCAGACCAGTCACCATGCCACCAAAGAAATATGTTGCCCCTCGCGCCGCCGCCGCCGATGCCACCCAGCCGAAGCAGAGGAAGCCAAGGGCCCCGATGGCAAGACCATCGGGTATGACCAACGCCGAGTGGATGACGGATGTTCAGTCCCAGGAGGTGGTCACCATCGACCGGTGGAACAGGATCATCGTCAAGAGAGCCAGGGACATGGCGGTGGTGGCGGCGGCAGCGGAGCAGGTAGAGGAGTTTCGCACGGGGATGATGAACCTGTCAGTCGGCCACTGCCCACAGGCCGCCTGGGGAGCCAAGCGAGTGTCACGTCACCGGCCAACCTCTCGCCGCCCCCACCGCAATGGGGGTATGCACCATCGCCCAGCTACTCCGACGGTGACGCGCATGGAGGGTTCAAACCCAACATCGCCTTCATGGCGCGCCGCC
>NC_057806.1:489348477-489356200 GCF_018294505.1 Triticum aestivum
TACTCAGCCTCGCCCGCGCCTCCTCTGCGCCGGGGCGCCCTGTCGTTTGGACACGGTTCGACGCTGCAGTTCAGTAACATCGACACTGACATGGACGAGATCATCACAAGCGGCTCGGTCGCCGCTGCTTCCTGCCCCGGGTTTCATGCACAAGACGACATAATGGATGCCGACATGGATGACGAGCTCGACGATGCCGAGGAGGAGGGGGAATGAAGAACAGGCGGAGGAGGAGGCGGAGCCGACGCCAACGACGAAAGGGAGAAAGAAGAAGAAGGCGGCCAATGCCAAGGCGGGCGAGCCTCGCATCAAGTGGACATTGAAGGAAGACATGTGCCTCGCCGAAGCATGGAAGACCGTCGACGTCGACCCGATCACCGGCGCAAACCAGAACACCGACATGTATTGGAGAAGGATCCAAACGGCGTTCGACGAGCGCAAGTTGGTCGACCCCTACTTCACCACCATCCACATGGAGCGCGGGGATAAGGCCATGTAGAACCATTGGGCAATCATCCAGGCGCCCTATAACAAATGGTATGGGATTGTAGAGGAGGTCGCAGCTCGCTCAGAAAGCGGCGCCAACATCGAGGGTCGAGTATGCCCGGCCCGTCGGCTCAGCTCTTTTTTGCCGTGTACTTCGCCGACCCTTGTTCTTCGGCTGTGCACATGGTTCTATTGTTCACCATGTGTCGGCAGGACACTAGAGACCCCGAGTTCAAGTTCCTTCATGTGTTCTCCAGGATCGAGTCGTGCGAGAAGTGGAGGGAGGTTCGGCTCACCCTCGCCAAGGCCAAGGAGACGTACAAGCCGGACGTGCCTACCCCGGGGGTGGCGGATAGGCGCCCTGATGGCAGCAAAAGAGCCAAGACGGCGAGGGACACGACACCTGCTGTCGAACGGCTGCAATCGTTGATCGAGTAGTGCATCTCCGACGCTAAGAACAACACCGCAAAGAGGAAGGAGAAATCCGACGCGCGCTGGTCAGCGTTGATGACGAAGGAGGACGTGAAGCTTGACCTTCTCAGGATCAACGTCGCCGCAAAGAAGAGGAACACCGACCTGGCGTTCTTGATGTCGGCGGACATGTCGACGATGGAGAAGCAGGTCAAGGAATGGTACCTGGCGGAGCGCGGCCTCATCCTGAACCATATGCGTGGGCCGTCTTCGACCACCACCCCTACACCCACGCCGACACCAATGCCGACGTCTAGCGATGAAGCCACGCCGCTGACCACCAGCCTGAGCATAGAAGCCACACAGACGCCGAGTACGCCGACGCCGAGCTCGTCGACACTCGCCAGTCCCACGCAAGAGGAGCCTGCCGTTTGATGTGTTCCTTTGTCTACACGTCTTTTCTTTTGATCGCCGAACTTTCGTGTACGTTTGATCGCCGAACTGTGACATGATTTGCCGAACTTATGGTGTTTTTTGGCAGCGGGAAAGACAAGTTTGAATTTATGGGTGTCTGGGGGCCGAAACCTGGGGCGCGGCTAGGAACTGGATCGCCCCCAGGGCGAAAAAACCACCGACGCAATTGCCGGGTGCGCCGGGGGCTGAACGAGTGGAGATGCTCTTAGAGCTTTAGGCAGCTATGTACAAAACACACCATCTGTAAATTAATATACCATACTCTTCGCTACAGGGAGTACATGGTAATTTTTTGAAGAAAACCTATCAATTAACCCCGAGGTAATATCATTGGGAGTCACATAACTTTTTTTCTATGTTCAATTTGGTGCTAGAACTTCAAAAATACAGATTTATGGTGATCCAACTTGCGTTACGGTGCAAATACGGTCACAAAACATGTACGCGGGCGTATCCACCGCTTGCATGGCGTGCCATGCATGCATGGCCCCACTATCAACGACTGTTGGTGGAGGAGGTGTTTGGTATAACATGTGTAACGTCCATTTTATAGAAACACCCCTAGCTTTTTCATAGTTGCGGCTGTATACTTCATTCACACGTAATAAGTACTGATAATTAAGTCTGTGGGTCCCATTTGGCAATCGGACCTATAGGGGACTCACCTGCCAGTGGACGTGAGAAAGATTTGAAGATTTAAAAATTAATCGTGTTGTTTGGGTTCAAAACAGCAACCTCTTCAGTCCAATGTCACGTTTTAACCACCACACTGGACGTCATTTGCTGTCTAGTATTGAGATGCATATGCTGTTATATTGTTCAACCCAACAAACAAATTATTTTTCTTTTCTTTTTTTGCGACAAATAAATTCTTTTTTAGCCGAGACAACTATAATTCAAGCATATACAAAGAGAACAATGATGTTAGCAATAAGCTTGCTCTAATATCAAGTTAAGTAAACGAATTTAGAGGGTGCACAATTTTTTTCATTCCGCACAAATTGTTTATGGTTGGTTTGAACTCCTATGTCAAAATGGACTTGGGTCACTTAAAATTAAAATCCAATTTTGTACTGTTGCGGTAGGATAGTTTTCTTCACACCTCTAGGTCTAGAATTCAAATCATGAGGCACAAACACTTTGCCTATTTTTGTATTGAAATATGTTTTTTTGGCAAAAATATAACCTACACAAGATTCAAACCTGGGCCAGTTGCAAGCTAATTAATGGACAAACATCAGGATAAAATGATATATCATTATGCTATATATTTTATTTATCTAGACTTCTAAATTTTAAATTATTCGAATTCAAACAAAAAATTTGTTGGTTTGTGTGGAAGAATTTTCAACCATTTCAAGCATGAGCGATTTTTTTGCCATTTTGGAATCCATACTTTTTCATGTGTCTAATGAGAAACCTAGAATTTTATATGTTGGCAACGACGACTACTCGAGGATGAGTGGACTTTTTTCGCCATAATTTATTCAAATGGATTTTGAATTCAAAAGTTTTTGGCATGAAAATCTATAAATTTAAACTACAAAAGAACAAAGCTTGGGCATGTTCCAGTGGTTAGTACCGCGCATCCAGTAGGTGACCCTAGCTTGCAAGTTTGTGAAAATATCAGCTGATCCCTGCTTACATTATAAAAGTGAAATATGGTATATTTGTTTAAAGACGTGCTTAGTACAATGGTTTGCTCAGGCCATGCACGTGCATGGCATCAAGCGTCACACGGCCCTGTTTGTTTCCCTTTTTTCTTTTTTTTGAAGTTTTGTTTCTCATTTTTCTGTCAAGCGTGACGTGCGCTCGGCCTTTTTTTTCTCAGTGCTCTACCAAGTGCGACCCACATGTGCTGATGAGGGGGCTTCTGTGCAATTAAGAACAAAGCAGGGGTGTTTCTGTAAAGAAAATGGTTCCAGTCGTGCGATCCGTCCGGATACGGATAAAGTGACCGTATTTACATGAAAACGAAAACGTAAGTTGGATGATCATAAATCCGTATTTTCATAATTTTAACACAAAACTAAACATCCAACGTAAGTTCTATGATGTTCTTGTGATATTACCTCATTAACCCCTGCGTTCCACTGTGTCAGGTCCGAGTCGACCGAGGTCTGAAGCGTCTCGGCCCCCTGCCACCCTCTTCCCCCTTCTTCTGTGGATAAAGGATAAGAAATCTGCACACGAAGAAGAAGAAGAAGAAGAAGCGCGCACACCGAGCGAGCGGCGGCAACACGGAGCCCGTCCATGGCGTCCCTCTCCCCCTCCCTCCACCTCCCTTGGTACCGCTTACTTTTTATACCCCTCATCGATGTCTTCACAGACGAGTCTATCTGTTTCTTCGCCACTTTCTTCGATTTGGTTCCCTCTGTTGAAATGCACGGAGCGCCGTGGTTCCACCCGCGCAGGCGGTCCTGGACGGATCACCCGCAATTGTATTCGTTGTAGGCTGCAGTTATCTTGTCGCTTCGCCGAGAATAAGTAGTTCTCGATTCCGATGCTATTGGCTTAGGGACTGCCAATAGGCTGTGTAAGTAGATTGGTTACCAAGTAGTACTAGTAAGTTCAGGCTTCTCGGACGCTTAGAAATCAGGAGACACGTAATCGTGTGGGGACTTTGCTCATTGTGTTAGTACTAGGATTGTGGCTGTGGATGGGGCACTACTGTCCTGCTACTTAGTTCAATGTGCCAATGCCTTGGGTATACTAATAGTACTCCCACATTTTGACTTGCGTCCATAGGCCGGTAATCCGCCTACAATATGCATCTATCATTTAGCATCCCAAATCTTTGTATCCGCAAAATGGTGTGGATCATGAAGTTATTCATCATAGGACCGTTCTGGAACAACCTCATTACCGTGTATACAGATATTGATATCCCAGATTCGTGGGTTGCAAAGTCACCTCCAGGTTGTTTTATTATTGAAGGTCTAGCTTTCCAAAAGCTTTAAATGAAGTATTGCCTTATCATGCTACTGATAAGCTGAGCTCCAAACAAGGAGTGGATTTTGTGCAGAACTGAAACAAGTGTCTTTAATATCTTATTTTGTTACTACCGAGCAAGAAAAGCGGAGTGGTACTCATGCTAGGTGAATGGTTCAGGGTCATGTTTTTAGCTACCGGTTTTTAGATTTTGTAGCTTATATCATTTTGTCTAATGTGTCTGCAGCGAAAGTAACATGTTCTTATTTTTGACGTAAGGGCTTGTGCTTTTCTATGCAAAATACATAATATTTTAACGAATCTTATTTTTGTGGGAAATAAAACAGCAATTCAAGAATTGGCTTCCTTGGGAAGTCACAAGGCATACTTCTTCGTGTTATCCCTGCTGGCAGAGTTGGTTTCATTAGAAAAACAGTGGAATGCAAGGAATCTAGAATCGGAAAGAAGCCGATTGAAGTTCCATCAAATGTTACTCTAACACTAGAGGAGCAGTTTGTCAAAGCTAAGGGTCCACTAGGAGAGTTGACATTAAACTATCCCGCCGAAGTAAAAGTTGTGAAAGAAGAGACTGGCAAATTGAGAGTATTCAAGACTGTGGAAACCAAAAGGGCGAATCAGATGCATGGCCTTTTCAGGTAAAACTGACAACAGAAACTGCAAAATGAGTTTGCTTATTTCACTATCATTGCGTCACTGCTCAGTATGTTTGTTCCATATCTTTTCTTGTATACCCGAAGTGAGTACTAACTTGTGATGCCTGCTCTTGTCACAATTCACATATATTAGCCATCACTTCTTGCACTCAAGAGCGGCAGTATGAAAAAAAAATTTAATTACACTGTGATACCACCAGTGCCTGAAAATGAAGTTCTATCACATATGCTATTTGCACAACCTTTTACTCTTACTAGCTCCTACAAGATTCTAGATTCCAGAAAGCAATGTTTAAATTCTTTGGGAGACATCCTGTCTCACCAATCATAAATGTAGGTGGTCATCTTGCTTTATTTAGCTCTAAAATTGTTCAATGTAGGTGGGCAAGAAACAGAGAGGGCTTTTGTAACATGTCTGCAAAAGATTTGGATAGAAGTATTTATTTCCTACATTTGGTACCCTGTTGTCTATTCATACCAAGGCAAACAAATCTAGTTTAGGTGGGGAACTAAATAAATGGAAAAGAAAGATATATTTTTTGTGAAGTGTCAAGGGATTTGCCACTACAACTATTTTTTTGCATGATGGTAGATTGATATAAGACCAAATTCTATCTCCTTCACTGTTTGTGAACATGGATCGATCCCTTGACCCTTGACTCCTTGAGTCAAGCTTTAGACAACCCTTGACTCCTTGAGTCAAGCTTTAGCCAACCCTTTCGGCCTCCTTTGATTCATAGGATAGGAATAGGAATTTCATAGGAAGTGAGATGACATGCATCTCAATTCCTATAGAGAAAGAGATGCCACATGATGCATAGGATAGGAATTTTTTCCATTGAGTGTAAGCTAATGTTTTTTTTTCTTTGAAATGTGAAGGGTTGGATCCTATCCTACATAGGAATAGGAATCCATTCCTACAAACCAAAGGGCAACATAGGATTTTTTTTCCTTTGAAAATTCTATCATATGGAATTCCTACAAGATCCCTACAAACCAAAGGAGGCCTTCCTTTTTTTCCCTGTCACTGGTACCTAAATTTGCTGTCGTTAATCATAAGAGCATAATGTTCTTGTACAGAAGCAGAATGATGTTTGTACATTCATTCGCTAACTAAATAAAAGTAACTATTGGTTGGTTGGATTAGATCAATCATCTCGAAGTTGTTCTAAAAACACGGTTGCAAATTGTTGTTAATGCAGAACCCTGACGGACAACATCATCGTGGGGGTGTCAAAAGGATTTGACAAGAGGCTTCAGTTAGTGGGGGTTGGGTACCGTGCAACGGTGGAGGGCAAAGACCTGGTGATGAACCTGGGATTCTCGCACCCTGTCCGGATGGCTGTCCCAGAAGGACTTCAAGTCAAGGTGGAGGAGAACACGAGAATCATCGTGAGTGGGTACGACAAGAGCGAAATCGGCCAGTTTGCTGCCACCATAAAGAAGTGGAGGCCTCCGGAGCCATACAAGGGGAAGGGTATCCGGTACCAGGACGAGATTGTCAGGAGGAAGGAGGGCAAAGCTGGGAAGAAGAAATAGAAGGCTGTTTATTTATTTGTTTGCATTTCTTACGTACTTTTGTTCTGTTTTCCCTTTGTAATCCGCCATCTTCCGAGTACTACCATGTTCTTTAGCCCTTGCACAATTTGTAGAGAAAAATGTCACAGTTTACGTCATGGCGATGTGTAACACCCTCGATGCGGCTATAGCTCCCACGTGTCGAGGCACGACTTAGAGACATAACCGTATTAAAAGCAATGTCGCAAGTTAGGCAATCATCACAACATCCCATGTAATATAAATAATAAAGGGGAGATACATAGTTGGCTTACACTCGCCACGTCACACAAAGTACATAAATAGCATTACAA
Organism: Triticum aestivum; assembly: GCF_018294505.1. Taxonomy (NCBI): domain Eukaryota; kingdom Viridiplantae; phylum Streptophyta; class Magnoliopsida; order Poales; family Poaceae; genus Triticum; species Triticum aestivum. The sequence goes on from NC_057806.1 coordinate 489,355,325, forward strand.
CATTCAAACACTCATGGCCCGACTACGGCGCCAAAATAAAAGATAACCCAACATGCGACACGGTCCCGATCACCCCCAACTGGGCACCACTACTGACCATCAGGGAAAGACACGTAGTATCGTTGAGAGTCCTCGTCGAACTCCCACTTGAGCTCAAGCGCGTCATCTGGAGCGGAAACATCAGGCCCTGCATCTGGTTTGGAAGTAATCTATGAGCCACAGGGACTCAGCAATCTCGCACCCTCGCGATCAAGACTATTTAAGCTTATAGGTAAGGCAAGGTAAAAATATGTGGAGCTGCAGCAAGCGACTAGCATATATGGTGGCTATTCTGTTCGCAAAAGAGAGCGAGAAGAGGAGGCAAAGCGCGAACGAGAAACTAGGGAACAATCTGCGCAAGCATTACTCCAACACCGTGTTCACTTCCCGGACTCCGCCGAGAAGAGACCATCACGGTAACTCACACTGTCGATTCATTTTAATTAAATTAAGGTTCAAGTTATCTACAACCGGTCATTAACAAATTCCCATCTACCCATAACCACGGGCACGGCTTTTGAAAGTTCAAATCCCTGCAGGGGAGTCCCAACTTAGCCCATGACAAGCTCTCACAGCCAACGAAGGAATAGACCTCCTCCCGAGACGTTCCGATCAGACTCGGTACCTCGGTTCTTCAAGACACTCCGACAGGTTAAAACAAATCCAGCAACACCGCCCGAATGTGCCGACAAATCCCGATAGGAGCTGCACATATCTCTTTCTCAGGGCACACTCAGATGAACATTACGTACAACTAAAACCAACTCTCGAGTTGCCCTAAGGTGGCGCTGCAAGTGGCTCTGTTTGGACCAACACTCAGAGGAGCACTGGCCCGGG
>NC_057806.1:489356489-489358758 GCF_018294505.1 Triticum aestivum
CCCTCGAGTCCACGAAACCCAAGGGAAAAGGCTAGGGGGGAAATGGTAAAACCAAGGTTGGGCATTGCTGGAGGAGTTTTATTCAAGGTGTACTGTCAAGGGTTTCCCATTATAACCCAACCGCGTAAGGAACGCAAAAATCCGGGAACATAACACCGATATGACGGAAACTAGGGCGGCAAGAGTGGAACAAAACACTAGGCGAGAGGCCGAGCCTTCCACCCTTTACCCAGTATATAGATGCATTAAGATAACATGGCAATATAATGATATCCCAACAAGCAAATAATGTTCCAACAAGGAACGGCCTCCAATCTTCACCTGCAAGTAGCAACGCTATAAGAGGGGCTGAGCAACGCGGTAACATAGCCAATCAACGGTTTGCTAGGACATGGTGGGTTAGAGGTTTGACATGGCAATTTGGGAGGCTTGAAAGCAAGTGGTAGGCATCGTAGCATGTCATAGCAAAAGAGCGAGCATCTAGCAAAGCAAAGATAGTAGTGATTTCGAGGGTATGATCATCTTGCCTGCAAAGTTGTGAGAGTTGACTGGATCCTCGAAAGAAAACTCAACGGTCTCCTCGTTAGCGAGCTCGTCTCCCGGCTCTACCCAAACAAGACAAACAAGAAAACGGAACACAATCAACCACGTGCAAAGCTCAAACAATATGATGCAAGGATGGTATGCTATGCGGGATGCGATGCGGGATGCATATGCAAGATTTGACAAGGAATGCATGAACCTGGCCTCAACTTGGAAATTCAAGTGTGCCAATGGAAAGATGAGATGAAATCGCTTGAAAACGATGTAAAGAACGCCGGAATCGGAGTTACGGTTTGAAAATGGCAAGCAATTCAAATATGACACCGGTCTGCGATTTACAGCAAGTAGTCATCTAAATGCAACAAGATGAACATGCTACAGCACCCAAACATGGCAACAAAATACATGGCAGGAATCCATTCATGATGCTTAACAAAAGTCTAGCACTGAGCTACGGCCAATTCATCCAATAACAGGTTCAAACAAGCATGGCAAAAATGCATTTGGTAAACAGATTTCAGACTTAGTGAAATTAACACTTGTCTGGAATTTCAGATCAGATAGCATTCTTCGGAGCATGAAAACAATATGCTGCAGGACCGGAACATGGCAAAGTAAAGCATGGCATGGAGCTACTCAAAGAGCTTAGCAAAAGTCCCTCAGTGACCTTGAGCCAAAAGGGATCAGAAAATACATTTGCAAGCATGTGAACATGGCAAAAACATAATCAGTTCTAAGACTTAGTGAAAACTGGAGCATGCTGAAACAAATATCAAGTAGGCATGTTTACGAGCTCGATGCACTCACTACAGAGCAAGTCATGACGAGCTAGGCATATACCCATCAAGAATACACAAAATACAAGCTAGACATGGCAAGAACAATAACATAGCATGCACGGATCAACTACAACATCATCAGCAAAATCGCTAACAAGTAGACAATCTGCCCAGATTCACGAAATGACAAAAGTAGAACCCGATTGACTCAAGCTAGGGTGCTCCATAATTGCAAACAAAGACATGGATGGATAGAGCACTACAAGATTAACAAAACATCCATACTGATCATCCTCAAAAGAGGCACGGATCACTAGGAAACAACATGAACATATGGCCATATGAGATAAACAGCTCAAGGACTTAGTGGAAATGCTAAGTCCCTGAAATCAGCATTAGCAAATGCCTCACTTGGCAAGCTTGTGCTAGTCACCACACACATAAAAAAATACATGGGTTGCACCTCTGGAAAGATGGCAAAACCCTTAACAAAACATATGTAGAGCTCATGGGCATAACATGCATACAATAATCATGGCAAAAATGACAAATATCTAAATGGAGCAGCAGATCTGACAAATATCTCAAGTAGCACTCTTCTAACAGCATTTAGGGCACCAAGATGAACTCAAATGAAAATGTTGCAATGAGATGAAATGATGTACTCTCTGAGACGAACATTTTGATATGCTATATGCCAAAAAAGGAGCTACGAATGCGGAGATATAGCATGATGAAGTTTGCAAAAAAATTACTCCAGAGGGGGAAAAGTCAACTGCTAGATTTAGGGTTCCTCGCGGCGCGCGAACCGAGGCCAGATCTGAGCTCGCCGGAGACGTCGAGGATCGCCGGAGGAAGAGGACGCCGGGGCTGCGGGGAGGCTCGCCGGAGGAGGTTCGGGCGCGGGGCGGCGCGGCTGGTGTCGGCGGCGAGGGGCGGCCGGAGGC
>NC_057806.1:489359162-489409425 GCF_018294505.1 Triticum aestivum
ACATGTGGCGCCTCCCGGTTGGTTGCGGTTGCCGGCGGACGTTGTCCGGCACGGGCCGGACACGTCCGGTGTGGCAGATCTTGGATTTTTTTAGGGTTTCGGGGAGGGGATCCGAGATTTGGAAAGAGGGGTCTATATATAGGCATAGAGGGAGCTAGGAGAGTCCAAATGAGGTGCGGTTTTCGGCCACGCGATCGTGACCGAACACTCTAGATGATGAAGAGGGTTTTGGTGGGTTTTGGGCCAAATTGGAGGGGTGTTGGGCTGCAACACACATGAGGCCTTTTTGGTCCCTCGGTTAACCGTTGGAGTATCAAACGAAGTCCAAATGGTACGAAACTTGACAGGCGGTCTACCGGTAGTAAAACCAAGGCCGCTTGACAAGTCTCGGTCCAATCCGGAAATGTTTAATCCTCACACACGAAAGAAAGGTAGAAATGACCACCGGAGGAGAACGAAGCGCCGGAATGCAAAACGGACAACGGGGAAAATGCTCAGATGCCTGAGATGAACACGTATGCAAATGCAATGCACATGATGACATGATATGAGATGCATGACAATGACAACAACACACGGAGACAAAAACCCGAACCCGAGAAATAAAATAATTTAAGGCCGGAAACGACACGAGTTGGAGTACATATTGGGTAAATCACATTCGGGGTGTTACACGATGTTTTCTTAGCTGGTGGCCCGGCGGAGCGCCCATCGCATCTTTGAAATTTTGCCTGGTGGCAAGAAAAGAACTCAATCTAGTCGAGTGTTTGCTCAACGGCAAACACTATGAATGGAAATGATTCAATTGCTCTTTTCATGGACTTGTAGTCCAGTGGTCATATGGCCTAGGAGACGACTGCATGGAGAGGATCGAATCGTGGAGCATTCCAGTCATGTCATGAGATTGCTATCTTCAAACCATTCAAAAAAAAGGTGATGAGATTGCTATTGCCTAGTGGCGTGGACTCCTCTCCATGCATAACAGGCATGCCGTACACTGCCAGCGGTGAATGGTGCCAGCTGATATCTCCTGCAGTTTCATGCGTAGCAACAACTTCATCCTTGTTTCAAGCAACAAAAAAAACTACCTGTCAGTGTGGCACGTCGACAACAACAGTTCCATGTTTTTTTAGATTTAACAAAGCTTTATTCATCAAACCCATAGTTTTTGGGATACCTGTTGGGTCGTGAGGGTTTGGTTTACATGTTGGGTCGTGAGGGTGACCAAACCAAACGTGGTGCCCCAGCCGTAACGAAAGAGAATGCTTGGGTATCTCTGAAGGTGTTTGTCGGATTGGCATAGATCGAGATTAGGATTTGTCACTCCGAGTATCGGAGAGGTATCTTTGGGCCCTCTCGGTAATGCACATCATAATAAGCCTTGCAAGCAATGTGACTAATGAGTTAGTTACGGGATGATGCATTACGGAACGAGTAAAGAGACTTGTCGGTAACGAGATTGAACTAGGTATGAAGATACCGACGATCGAATTTAGGGCAAGTAACATACCGATGACAAAGGGAATAACGTATGTTGTCATTACGATATGACCGATAAAGATCTTCGTAGAATATGTGGGAACCAATATGAGCATCCAGGTTCCGTTGTTAGTTATTGACTGGAGATGTGTCTCGGTCATGTCTACATAGTTCTCGAACCCATAGGGTCCGCATGCTTAACGATCGATGGCGATTTTGTATTATACTCCCTCCGTTCCTTGATATAAGGTGTATAGATTTTTGAGAAAAAGTCCGTAATATAAGGTGTATTGCGTTGCACCACTCATTTGGATAATTATTTTTGGGATTTGATTACATTTCCTCATATGAGGCAAGCTCCTCTATTTTCTCATGTCAATTAGTCAGGTATAATCTCGCCCCAAACGTGTGAAAATTTCCCTCCATGTGCGTTCTTTAATTTCCGTGCCAAAAACTATACACCATATATTTATTTTGTGCTGACATAGAGTGGGACTAATGCCCTTTAAATCATCAAGAGTATATCCAATAGCAGCTCAGTGCTTCCTTAGAACTTTCAATAATTTTTCTTCTTCATGTTCTGAAAGGTTAGCACTAATAATAACAGGATATATCTTCTTTTCATCAAGATAAGCATATTTCAAAGTGTCTGGCAATTGTTTTAATTCGAATACAGGATCACCTTTAGGTGGAGGAAGACCTCCTAGAGTTTCACTAGGAAAATTATGTTTAAGCAGAGGACGTTATTCAAAGAAAATTTTATCTATTTCATTTCTTTCATGCATATGAAAGTCATTCTCATGGTCTAGTAAATATTGTTCTAAGGGATCAGTAGGTGGTACAACAATAGAAGCAAGACCAATTAATTCATCTTTACTAGGCAATTCTTTTTCATGAAGATTTCTACTAAACTTGGAAAAAATAAACTCATGAGAGTCATTACCAAAACTAACACTGACAGTTTGTTTCACACAATCTATCTTAGCATTAACGGTGTTCAAGAAAGGTCTACCAAATATAATGAGACAAAAGTCATCTTGTGGGGAACCAAGAACAAGAAAATCAGTAGGGTATTTTATTTTCCCACACAAGACTTCAACATCTCTAACAATCCCAATTGGTGATATAGTGTCTCTACTAGCAAGTTTAATATTAACATCTATTTCTTCTATTTCTGTGGGTGCTATGTCATTTATAATTTCTTGATATAAGGTGTAAGGAATAGCACTCACGCTAGCACCAATGTCACATAAACCATGATAACAGTGATCTCCTATTTTAACTGAGATAACAAGCATGCCAACAACAAGTTTATGTTTATCTTTCTTATCAGGTTTGGCAATTCTAGCAGCTTCTTCATAGAACTAAATAACACGCCCATCCGCATATTCTTCCAAGAGATCTTAACCATAGCATTACTAGGTTCTACTTTAATTTGTTCATCAAGTTTAGGTGTTCTAATATAGTTTTTGTTAACCACATTTGAAACTTTAGCATGTTCCTTTATCCTAACAGGGAAATGTGGTTTCTCAATATAAGCAGAAGGAACAACTAGATCAACATTATAAAGTATATTTTTCTCTTTAATCGGTACCGGTTCTTTGGTTTCTTCTTTAATAGGTGGGTGATATTTAAACCACTTATCTTTAGGGAGTTCAACATGAGTAGCAAATGATTCACAAAAGGAGGCAACTATCTCAGAGTCAAGTCCATATTTAGTGCTAAACTTTTGAAAAGCATCGATATCCATAAAAGATTTAACACAATCATACTCAAGTTTAATACCTGACTCTTTACCTTTGTCGATTTCCCAATCTTCAGAGTTGCGTTTAATTCTTTCCAAAAGATCCCACCGGAATTCAATAGTCTTCTTCATAAAAGAACCAGCACAAGAAGTATCAAGCATGGTTTGATCATTACGAGAAAGCCGAGCATAAAAATTCTGGATAATAATTTCTCCAGGGAGCTCATGATCGGGGCATGAATATAACATTGACTTAAGTCTCCCCCAAGCTAGAGCGATACTTTCTCCTTCATGAGGCCAAAAATTATATATATAATTCCGATCACGATGAACCAGATGCATGCTGGATAGCGGTCGATGTGTGGAGTAATATAGTAGATGCAGAATCATTCCAGTCTACTTGTCTTAGACATGATGCATATATACATGATCATTGCCTTGGATATCGTCATGATTTTTTGCTTTTCTATTAATTGCCCAACAGTAATTTGTTTACCCACTATTTTCAAGAGAGAAGCCTCTAGTGAAAACTAAGGCCCCCGGGTCTACTTTTATCGTATATAAAATCCTAAAAATACTTTGCTATAACTTTACTTTATTTATTCTATTTTGTATTTTTTTCAATCTATCTATCAATTACTACATGATTTAAGTTTGCATGTAACCGCCGAGGGATTGACAACCCCTTTTTCGCATCGGGTTGCTAGGATTTGTTGTTTGTGTGCATGTGCTTGATACGTACATTTTGCATCATGTTTTCTTACTGTTATTTACAATTTTATCCATAATAATGCTTTTTGGAGTAATTCTAATGCCTTTTCTCTCATAATTTGCAAGGTACACACCAAGAGGGAGAATTCTGGCAGCTGGAAATCTAGACCTGGAAAAGCTACGTCAGGCCACCTCTTCTGCACAACTCCAAAGAAGTTGTAACTTCACGGAGATTTGTTATGGATTATTTAAGAATCATTGGAGCAAATAACTACCAGAGGGGGCCCACCTGGTGGGCACAACCCACCTGGGGGCGCCAGGGAGCCCATGCACGCCCTGGTGGGTTGTGCCCTCCTCGGCCCACCTCCGGTGCCTATGTTTTGGTATATAAGTTATTTGACCTAGAAAAAATAAGGAGAGGACTTTCGGGATGGAGCGCCGCCGTCTCGAGGCAGAACTTGGGTAGGAGCACTTTTGCCTTCCGGGGGAGTGATTCCGCCGGGGGAACTTCCCTCCCAGATGGGCAAACCATCGTCATCATCATCACCAACAACTCTCCCATCTTGGGGAGGGAAATCTCCATCAACATCTTCAACAACACCATCTCCTCTCAAACCCTAGTTCATCTCTTGTGTTCAATCTTGTTACCGGTACTATAGATTGGTACTTGTGGGTGACTAGTAGTGTTGATTACATCTTGTAATTGATTGCTATATGGTTTATTTGGTGGAAGATTATATGTTCAGATCTAGTATGCTATTTAATACCCCTCTGATCATGAGCATGTTTATCATTTGTGAGTAGTTACCTTTATTCTTGAGGTCATGGGAGAAATCATGTTGCAAGTAATCATGTGAATTTGATATGTGTTCGAGACTTTGATAGTATGTATGTTGTGATTCCCTTAGTGGTGTCATGTGAACGTCGACTACATGATACTTCACCATATTTGGGCCTAAGGGAATGCGTTGTGGAGTAGCAATTAGATGATGGGTTGCGAGAGTGACAGAAGCTTAAACCCCAGTTTATGCGCTATTCCGTAAGGGACCGATTGGATCCAAAAGTTTAATGCTATGGTTAGAATTTATTCTTAATACTTTTCTCATAGTTGCGGATGCTTGCGGGAGGGTTAATCATAAGTAGGAGGTTTGTTCAAGTAAGAATAGCACCTAAGCACCGGTCCACCCACATATCAAATTATCAAAGTAGCGAACACAAATTAAACCAACATGATGAAAGTGACTAGATGAAATTCCCGTGTACCCTCAAGAACGCTTTGCTTATCATAAGAGACCATTTTGGCCTATCCTTTGCCTCAAAAGAATTGGGCTACCTTGCTGCACTTTTGTTACTACGATCGTTACTTGCTCGGTACAAATTATCTTGCTATCAAACTACTCTGCTACTTACAATTCCAGCACTTGCAGACATGACCTTAGTGAAAACTACTTGTCATTTCCTTCTGCTCCTCGTTGGGTTCGAGACTCTTACTTATCGAAAAGAGATACAATTGATCCCCTATACTTGTGGGTCATTAGTGCTACTAATGAAGCGTTGCGTGGTTTTCCTACTAGATTGATAACCTTGGTTCTTGACTAAGGGAAATACTTATCTCTTCTGTATTGCATCATCCTCTCCTCTTCGGGGAAATCCCAACACAGTTCACAAGTAGCAGCTGGCAAATGCGTTGCGGAGGTTATCTACCAATTGTTCGACGTTTTTTCTTTTGACAACCACATTGTCTATGTAGGCCTCGACGGTTTTACCGATGTGTTTCTCCAAGCATGATTGAATCATGCGCTGGTATGTGGAACCGATGTTCTTTAATCCGAATGGCATCGTGTTAAAATAGAACAACTCGTAAGGTGTGATGAATGATGTCGTTGCCTGGTCAGAATCTTTCATCTTTCTTTGATGATATCCTGAATAGGCATCTAGAATGCACAACGAATCATGCTCGGCTATGGTATCCACAATTTTTTCAATTTGCGGTAGGGGGGAAGGGGTACTTTTGGGAAGGCCTTATTGAGGTCTTTTAAATCGACGCATAGGTGCCAGGACCTATCCTTATTTGGTACCATGACCAAATTGGCAAGCCAGTCGGGGTGTTTTATGTCTCGGATGAACCATGCTTCCAGTAGTTTGGCCAGTTCCTCACCCATTGCTTGACACTTAGGTTCGAAGAAATGTAGAAGTGCTTGTTTAACAGGCTTATAGACCTTTAGTATGTTCAGGATGTGCTCTGCAAGCCCACGTGGTATTCCTGGAATGTCCAAAGGGTGCGAGGTGAATATATCCCAATTTTTCCCAAGGAAGTGGCAGAAAGCCTCATCAATCTCGAGATCTAGGTTTGCCCCTATGGACACCATTTTAGCTGGGTCAGTGGGGCATACTTAAATTTAACTATTTCGCCAGCCGGCTTGAATGAGGTAGACTTCATCCGTTTGTCGAGGATGACATCATCTCGCTCGACTTCGCCTTGTAGTGTGGTTAATTCCTCGTCTGTGAGGAATTCAGACAGGGACTTGAGGGCAAGCAACACAATTTTGTTTTCGGCTTTGAGTGCTCTGTCGGGGTTGCTCGAGATGGTAATTGCATGAATGAAGTATGTCTACCAGGAGAGGGTGGGGTGATTGGGAGTTTTAAAATTTCTTTCAGAAATCTCAAAACTCTTGGAACCCAGCAGCGGAGCGAATGAAAAGAGAGTACATCAAGCGAATACAAGCTACTGAATGGAAACTAAGAGCATGCATCGAGACAAATCACATAATTGAAAATGTTCAAAAGTAACGAGGGAGAACAAAGGTAACCCGTGATGCTCGACGGTGACAAGGTATTTGGTAGACCAGTTCATCCTTCTGCACAAGGACTACGTCTAGTTGGAGGGGTTGTGACTTAACACAGAAGATAAACTCTCTTCGCCAAATTCTCCTCGACAATTGGTTTGCCAATCAATACCAATCACTCGTGGTAGATACTTGAGGCGATCTCCGAACCTTTACAGACTTCTTATTCGAGAACCACAATCACTCTTGGTCTCTGAAGAAATTGACACCTAACCGTCTAGAGAGTTTGCAGCCCTCAAGAGTAATAGGCGGAGCCTACTGGACTTAGATTCGAGTGATGCTAAACCACTATCTAATTTTCCGGCTCTAGGGGTTTTCTCTCGGTGGATTTTAAACTCAAATCAGTTGGAGATGGGGTTGCTTAACAGTCTTTTCAGAATCAAATAGAGCAGCCACCGGACAAAGTCGGTGCAGGGTGGCTATTTATAGCCGTAGCCTTCCCTGGTGAGAAATGAGCATTTTGGACACACGGTCCAGCCAATGGCCAACCGACATGTTCTCAATGGTTAGATTTCAAAGAGAAATGGTAACATTACATGAGGACCAAGTGTGTGAGAAATCTCTCGCAGCAAAGATCACAGTCTCTTCCTGGCAAGTATTTGCTCGGAACACAAAGATATTTCTCTCGCATCTTTCACAGGATTTGGGTTTAGCATCAACGCTACACCCCTCTTAATAGTACAATGGTCCTATGACTCAATAAGATGAAGAGAAACAATGAAATAAATTCTATGTATTCACTTCATCTTCATTCTTTTAGGACGCTATCACTTCCTTCGGACAGGCACCAAACCAATTGCTTTACGTCAGCAATTTTGAGGGGTCACTCTTGTCAACATAATCTTCGGTGATAACCTTCACTGCTACGTAGGGGATTATCTCTGTCATTTGAACCAAACTCCTCTTGATTCTAGGGACTTGGTACTCTATGTGCACTAACAAAGACATAAGTCCCATACTATTTATGTCTACAAACTCCAAAACATAAGGAGGCAAGTTATTGCACCAACAATCTCCCCCTTTTTGGATGACTGTTGACAAAACAGATATTCATCAAAGATAGATAAGTTAAAAGTAATTCCAACAAGAGTGAATAAGTGTTACTTGGCTCGATGTTGAAAAACAAGACCAAGCAGAAGAGATATCACTTTGAGAACTCAAAGGGCATATCAAGAAGACCAAGACCAGCCAAGGGGATTAAGATCCCACTAAAGAAAAGCTCCCTTACCGGGCAAGCGAGCCCAGTCAAGACGAGGCGAAATCGAAGACAAGTCCCAAGACTCCCCCGGCAAGCTTGCCGGGAACGCCGAGGGTGGATCGCCCCGCGAAGACACCACCGCTCCATCGCACAACGACTCAAGTCACTTATCAGTGCGGTGTCAAGCCCCCAAGTGACTAGGTGGCTGCCCTCTACCACGTGGCGGCCATTCGAGGAGGAGATCCACTCTGCATGACACCCGTCCAGAGGCGTGTCAGGCAGACAGGACGAGAGACAACTAAAGTGGCACGACAAGGCTTGCCGGGCACTCCCATGACGTGACACTAAGCGGCGCATTTTATGCGCCCTATCCTGTCTGCAGAGTTAGGTATGATTGCACTCTTTGCTATCTAATTAGTACGTAATGTCTGATATGCCATTGTGGTGACCCCTTGACCTATAAAAGGAGGGCCACGGCAACCTTAGAAAGGATTCAGACCTTTTTACACAAATACACGCGTAGCTGCTCTCATCCCAAGGCGACCTTGCCGGGCTAGAGCGCCGCGTCTCTACTACACTCCCCTCATCAATCCACCAAAGTAGGAGTAGGGTTTTACGCCTCGCGGCGGCCCGGACCTGGGTGAAAACTGCCCGTGTCATCACCGCCGTGCTTCCTCACAGTCTCCGCTCTTTATGTAATGCACCATTCCCCCTTGCCGAACCACAAGGGACCGATGGCCCCATAGGTGGCCGTGTTATACCACGACACTACTACCATGCCAAATATTTGAGAGAGTGATTGAGTGCTGAGGAGACTATCTTTTGAAGCACAACAAGAAGGAGTTCATCATCAACAATAACAACTATTACCTTTTGGAGAGTGGTGTCTCCTAGATGGTTAGGTGTCACTTGCGAGCCTCCAAATCTTGTGGAGTTGAACAAGGAGTTTGTAAGGTAAAGGAGATCACCTGCTCCATGAAGATCTACCCCGTGTGAGGCTAGCCCTTCATCGACGGAAGCCATGACGACATAGACAGGGTTGCTTCTTTGTGGACCCTTTGTGGGTGGATCCCTCCATGCACTCGCCCAACCATTACCCTTTATAGGTTGAAGTCTCCATCAACGTGGACATATGATAATACCACCTACCAGAACCACGCCAAAGATCACCGTGTCTTCATTGCGCTTGTTTTCCTCGATCCCCCCTTATGTTCATATGCAAATTCTTTACTTTTTGGTGCCCACTATCTAGACTTGCATGTGTAGGGTGTTGCTTGACTTTTGTGAATTGCTAATACTTGGCAAGAACTAAAATTGGGAAAATGCTAGGTTTTATTTGTTGAAGTAGTCTAATTACCTCCCTTCTAGACCTACTTATGATCCTACAAGTGGTACCAGAGCTTTGGTCTCAATTGATTTGGTTTAACCAGCAAGGAGAGTATGGCGTCTAGTGTGGTAATCTATCACCATAGAGGTCCATATTTTGATGGTACAAACTATGCTAGTTGGAAGCATAAGATGAAAATGCATACTATTGGTCATAATCTTGCCATTTGGACAGTTGTTCGTGTTGGCTTGCAAGGTGAATTTGACGGAAAAGAACTGGACCGTGAAGCAACTTGGAAGAATTTGAAGATGTTGCAATACCATGCTCAAGAGTGTGACATTCTCTTCAATGGTTTGTGTCCCGGGAGTTCAAAAAGATAAGTCACCTTGAGAATGCAAAGGGATTTGGGATACATTGGTTGATATGCATGAAGGTGCTGAGTCCATCAAGGAATCTCAGTCGGATGTGCTCCAAAGTCAACTTGACAAATTCAAGATGAAGGATGGTGAAGGAGTTGTAGAACTGTACTCTATGCTTTCTCTCATCACAAATGAGATTACCGGCTTAGGAAGTGAAGAGATAACCAACAAATTCTTCATCAATAAGAGCTTTAGAGCCGGATGGAAAGTATGATACCATGTGCGCATTGATCCAAATGATGTCAAACAACAAAAGATCTGAAGCCCGCATAAGTGATTGGAAGGATTGTCACTCATGAAATGTGAATCAAGTACAAATAGGAGGTACACAAAAAGTCTAGTGGTGCTTACAAGGCTTCAAGTGATGCTCCAACAACTTCATGTGACATGCTTGTGTCCAATGAAGAGATAAGCCTCATGGTCAAGAGCTTCAATAAATTCTACAAGAGTAGAGGCAAAGAGAGAAGCTCCAACTCAAGACTTTATGAGAATCACTCCACCTCATGACCATAAATGCTACAATTATGGAAGACCTAGATACTTCTGCAATGAGTGTACGATACCTCTCAAGAAAAGAGATGAGTCACCAATATGATGGGGTAGAAGAGACCAGTCACCTCGCATAGAGAGAAGGAGTAGAGAAAACCTATGTGAACAAAGCCTTCCCGGAGAAGCAAGGATTTGGAGAGGAAAGACAAGTCCACCAAGATATTCTCAACAATAATACCGGAAGCTCTTGTTGGTGAATAGATATATGGCTTCGACTCCGACAACCAATCCAAGGGAAGCTATCACTCCAACTCCGAGTATAGTCAATATGAAGGTGCTGCTGGACTAGCTCTTGTATCCCCCAAGTCCTATGATTTATTTGATTCACCAAATGAAGGAATTGGAAGATGCTTCATGGGTAAAGGGCCCAAGGTAACTCATCCTGAATTCATTGACTATAATAGTGATGAGCATGACTTGCTATGTGATGAGGACTTGCTCAATGATAAAACTAATGAAGTTAGCTATTGTGAACTTGCTAGTAATCATGATAGTAAAGGTGAGACGATTGTCAGTGCAATGAGGGAAATTGAATGCTTGACTAAAGAACTCAACACTCTTAACTTAGCTCATGAAACTCAAAAATAAGATCATAGAGAGCTCCTAAGAACTCATGGGAAGCTACACTTCAAGAAGCAAAATTTAGAGGAATAGCATGAGTTTCTAAAAGCTATTAGTGACGGTCTTCAAAAGAAGAGTCTGTCTTACATTGGCAAATGACTCCTCTTGACTACCTTTATGTCACAAGTTAAATCTAAGCAATGTAATAGCAAGTGCAAGAAAGGTTTTACCTCTAGTAGCAAGAATTACAATGTTAAATCATGTTGTTGCTTCTAGTAGTTCTATTGATTCCACCAATGATTTTCTTAGCCAAGTTACACTTGAGCAAGAAAACAATTTATTGAAAGGAGTTACAGAAAAGGGTGTCTACAAGAGCCTTATCAGAGTAAGAAATTTGAGAAAATTGTACGCAAGCAAGGATGGCACTATGAAGACCAAGGTGTTGGTTTTGAACGAAAGTTCAATGCCAATGGAGTTCACTGTGAAGAAGATCAATACCCCAAGATAAAGTTTGTTCCCCAAAAGGAGAAGTATGATCCTACTTATTTCAAGGGAACTCAAGCTCACAATGATCTTCCACCATAAGACCACAAACTAAAAGGTAAGTACAAGCTTCAAGAGAAGATAAACTCATATGAAGAACCACCTCAAGCTTTGGTCAGGTGCGTGTGACGCCCCGAGACCGTTGCACCAGGTGTCTTCCAGTTATGCGCCGTCATTGCCATGTCTTTCGATTGCATGTTCCATCTTGCCATGTCATCATGTGAATTGCATCATCATGTTTTCAAAACTTGCATCAGTCCGGTTTTCCCCCAGTTCTCTCTGTTATCCGTTCTGAGCCCAGACACACTTGCACGCGCCCGCGGCATGTCTGAAATATTATTTTATAAGTGGCCGGAAAATGTTCTCGGAATGTGATGAAAGTTGGTGTGCGGTGTTGTTATAGTGTAGATAGACCGCCTGTCAAGTTTCATCGCATTCAGAGTTAGTTTGATGCCCCAACGGATAACTATAGCGACAATATAGTCGGTCAAATCGTCAGACGTTTTCGGTCTCTGGAAACAGCCGTCGGGCTGCATTCCTCTTTCCTCGCAGACCACCTCCTCTCTACATAGCCTACTATCCCCACTGGTAGCCCACCTACCCCTTCTCGTGTCCAGAGCCGTCCGATGGTGATCGCATGGTCCGAAAACACTCCTTTATCTCCATGGCCTTTCGTCAAATCCCTCGCTTGTCCGAAAGCTGTCCCGAACCCGAACCGCTCAGTCGTGCCCATTGGGTCCGGATCATCCCCAATCATCCCTAAAATGTCTTTGGTTCTTTGTTTGGATGCCCTAGACTGTTTATTCGGGACCATCCGATTAAAATCGGAGGGACCAAATTCCCCTATCACAAATCCACTTGCTTTATATATAAGACCACCACCTACCAAATCAACCTAACCCTAAAATCTAGGAGTCTTGTCCCTCCGCCTCCACCATCCTTTTCCATCTCTTTCCTCGGGATACACCAGCCTTCTTTTCGTTTTCCTCCACCACCCAACTGGATGCCACCTCTCCAGCCCCGATCCAGCCTTCCACCTATCCATCTGTGGCCGCCAGATGGAGATCCGATGAACACCAGCGTGCCCGGAGGGCTCCTCTCAGGCCTCGCGATCCCCTCATGCCGACCAGCGATTGCCGCCACCAACGAGCTTCACCAGGAGCCTGGAGTCCCCCACCTTCTCTGCCTCGTCCCTGCCGCCGGCAGCAGGAGCAGCTACCGCATCCCCGACTCCCGAGCACCTCCACTATCGCCGTCGCAGATGAGCGCCGCCCTGGTTCCCTTTCTCTCCTTCCTCAGGTTCGCGCCTCTCATCTGTCATCTCTCTCTCTCTATGTGTGTGTGTGTGTGTGCGCGCGCACGTTGCAGCAGCATCCCTGCAGCCATGGAGCGCCATGGGTGACCACCCTCGACCCCGACCTCCTCGTCCATCCCCACGTCTCGCTCGTTCCGGAGCTCCACCGCCGTCAAGTTCCCGGAGCCACCGCCGCCTCGTCATTTCCGCTTGTCCGAGCCTTCTCCACTGCCTGCTGCCAGCGTCGACGACCATGACTAGCAGTGCTCGCTCGTCGTGCCTCCAGCTAACCCCCGAGCGAGGGCCTCGAGCCATGGAACCTCTCCGCCGCAAGAACCACCGTAGCTACTCCGTTCCCTACCTCGTCGATCCTCACTACGATCGGGCCCGACGAGCTCCATGTCTGAAGCCGCCTCCTGCGTCCCTGCATCGAGCGGGAGCAGTTTAGGCAGAGGACGCCACCTCTACCTCGATCCCCGCCTGGATTCCCCTCCGTCGGTCCAGCCGCATCGTCCAGCGCCCGGATCCGCCTCTTCCATCGGTTGCCATTCCCATCTCTGGCCTCCACTCATCGGCGCTTTGCTCCTCTGCATTGCCCTACTTCCCCTGCTGCGAACAGCAACAATGCCACGCCCCTTGTCGACCGCATGCGCTTGGGTCGCCCCCCTTTGCTAGATCCGGCCCAGCGTGCCCTTAGTCGGCCTCCCCCTCTCCACTGAACCGGGCCGAGGCACAATGTGAGCAGCTCCCACCAGCCCAGATCCTTCAGTTTTCGGCCCGTTGATGTTTTTTCCCTTCTGCGAATTTAGCTATCCAGGTTTTAACAAATTTATAGAACCCCCCAAGCATCATGCATTTAATAACTCACAAACGGTGCATCATTTTAAAACAAGTTGATATGTAAAATGCTTAGAATTTTGTGTAGATTAATAATATCCAACTTTCATCCATGTTTAAAATGTTTAAACCGTCGTTTGCTTTAATTTGCTTAAATGCCATGCAAAAATGATTTATTTCATAACTAAATAACCATAGCTCCAAATTTAACAAACTTGATATGTAATTGGGGTAGACAAATGCATAGTTTAACATGGTGGCTTTACTTTGCATGTTTAACAACTATAAAATATGCTTTAGGGCAAAATAGTACCAAATCCATAATTTGCACATGAGGATTTACCGGAATTGTTGTTTGTTGTTCCGGCCTCATTTAAACTTGTCTAGATAGGTAGTTTTCATATGCTTCACCTCTTGCCATGTTTAACAACATTTAATATTGTTGGGTACTTAAACAAGAGAGAACTATTTGATGTGGTGTTCCGTCAATATGCAACTCGTTGCATATTGAGATCCACTTAACTTGCAGTATTGTTTGTGCACTTTGCCATGCCATGCCTCATTAAACCGGACATGCTTCATACTTGGTTGGCATCATGCCATGTTTATGTGATGGTTGTTTACCATGTTGTTTGCTCTTTTCCAGCTGTGCTTCTTGTCGATAGTTCCGGTAACATCGCGTTTGTGAGGATCCGTTCGACTACGCTCGTTTATCTTCTTCATGGACTCATCTTCTTCCTTGCGGGATTTCAGGCAAGATGACCATACCCTCGAAATCACTTCTATCTTTGCTTGCTAGTTGTTTGTTCTACCGCTATGTCGCGCTACCTACCACTTGTTATATCATGCCTCCCATATTGCCATGTCAAGCCTCTAACCCACCTTCCTAGTAACCGTTGTTTGGCTATGTTACCGCTTTTTCTCAGCCCCTCTTATAGAGTTGCTAGTTGTAGGTGAAGATGTTGTTTGTTCCATGTTGGAACATGGATATGTTGGGATATCACAATATTTCTTATTTTAATTAATGCATCTATATACTTGGTAAAGGGTGGAAGGCTCGGCCTTATGCCTGGTGTTTTGTTCCACTCTTGACGCCCTAATTTCCATCATACCGGTGTTATGTTCCTTGATTTTGCGTTCCTTATGTGGTTGGGTGTTATGGGAACCCCTTGACAGTTCGCTTTGAATAAAACTCCTCCAGCAAGGCCTAACCTTGGTTTTACATTTACCTAACAACCTATTACCCTTCCCTTGGTCGGCTAACCCGAGGGTCATCTTTATTTTAAGCCCCCCGGGACAGTGCTTCTCTAAGTGTTGGTCCGAACCGGGCAGCCTGCGGGGCCACCTCGGGGCAACTTGAGGGCCGGTTTCACTCGTAGCTTGACCTATCCGGTGTGTCCTGAGAACGAGATACGTGCGACTCCTATCGGGATTGTCGACACATCGGGCGGCTTTGCTGGTCTTGTTTGACCATTGTTGAAACGTCTTGTAACTAGGATTCCGAGACTGATCGGGTCTTCCTGGGAGAAGGAATATCCTTCGTTGACCGTGAGAGCTTGTGATGGGCTATGTTGGGACACCCCTACAGGGTATAAACTTTTGAGAGCTGTGCCCGCGGTTATGTGGCAGATGGGAATTTGTTAATGTCCGGTTGTAGAGAACTTGACACTTGACTTAATTAAAATACATCAACTGCGTGTGTAACCGTGATGGTCTCTTCTCGGCGGAGTCCGGGAAGTGAACACGGTCTTGTATTATGCTTGAACGTAAGTAGTTTCATGATCACTTCTAGTTTCTCGACCATTGCGTTGCTTCTCTTCTCGCTCTTATTCGCGTATGTTAGCCACCATATATGCTTAGTGCTTGCTGCAGCTCCACCTCATTACCTTACCCTACCCATAAGCTTAAATAGTCTTGATCTCGTGGGTGTGAGATTGCTGAGTCCTCGTGACTCACATATACTTCCATACAGTTGCAGGTGCCGATGATACCAGTGCAGATGACGCAACCGAGCTCAAGTGGGAGCTCGATGAAGATCTTGTTCGTTGTGTTGTTTCCTTTCCTGTTGATCAGTAGTGGAGCCCAGGTGGGACGATCGGGGATCTAGCTATTGGGGTTGTCTTCTTTTATTTTGGTTCCGTAGTTGGACCTTTATTTGTGTTTTGGATGTTGTATGAATTATTTATGTATTGTGTGAAGTGGCGATTTTAAGCCATCTCTTTATCCCTTTCTTATTCAGTACATGGGATGTGTGAAGATTATCCCTCTTGCGACAAGCCTACCATGCGGCTGAGCCTCTAAGTCGTGCCCCGGCACGTGGGAGATATAGCCGCATTGTGGGTGTTACAAGTTGGTAATCAGAGCCATCCCCGACTTAGGAGCCCCCTGCTTGATCGAATCGCTGACGTTGTTGAGTCTAGAACAAAATGTTTTGAGTATTAGGATTATATATATCGGAGAGTAGGATTCTTTTTACTCCTCAGTCCCTTCGTCGCTCTAGTGAGGCCTCCTGACGTAGAAGTTTTGACTCTCCCCTCCTCAAATTTCACTAAATTTTTTTAGGATAACGCGGGTATGTTGGAATCGTTCCGATAGTCTTGTGACGATAATGTTGTTCTTGGTGCCTCCTGACATTTAGGGGTTGTGGCAGTGTCCCGGGGAGTTGAGCTCTGAGGTGTTGTCGTCACAATTTTATCGTTGCAGTTCTGGAATACCTGAGTTCGCCGACATAAAAAATCTCTTTTATGCAGTTGTTGGTGAGATAACCTCGACGCCTCTCGGTACTAGGGTGGGAGTTCGGGAGTATTGCCATAACTCGTATAACAAATGCTTTTCGAAGGTTGAGGTACACGATTTCTGAAGGTTTCTTGGTTATCTGTTGAAGGATGGATACAACTGGATGTAGGAATTGTTAGTTTGGGTGAGATATTATGCTTCCCCTGTATCCCCAACACCTGATTGCATAACCAGAAAGTGTCAGGAGTTTATAAGTGGGAATTCAAGTAGCTCCTAGAATATCTTTCCAGCAGACACATGATACGATATGGGATCTATCATATGTTTGTTTCCGGCTTATTTTTCAAGCCAATCCTTTGTTTTGTTTTGAGTTGTGGTATTCGAGTTGCTTCGAAGTCAAGTGTTGATTCCATACCTTTCCTAAGCGGTGTTCTCATATTTCTATGTGAATACTAATCCTTCTTGATCATTGAGTTTGTCATTTCAATTTCTTCTCAACCGGTGTGCTCCTCTTCAAGTGGATCTGATCATTTTCAACATCTGCAAGCTCAACTCTAAGTATTCTCATCTGTGTTTGTTTCATCCATCCCAAGTTGTCTTTTTTTCCTGCCCTCCCACCCTTTTTGTTCAAGGACTCATATATCTTAATCAAGTATCCATTTTATTCATGTGAACTTTCTTCATTCCTTTCCTTTAATGTTCTTATCCGGTGATTCTCAGGAAGATACTAACGGAGTTTCAAGTTCGTCATTCTTCATTCTTTTTCTTCTCCGGTGGATTCAAGTCAAGATTTGTCGATCATATCCTTTTCTCGTTTCAAATGCCTTCTCATGTCGGTGCATCTCTTAATCATTCACTTCTCGGTATTCATTTGTTCTGGAGTGCTGAAGATATCTCAAAAGGCTCGTCTTTTCATTCAAGATCCGTTCAACCTATTTCGAGGTTGTTATCTCATTCAAGCCATTTAATTCAACCGGTGCAATCTCTCTTTTAAATATTTCAACGATGCTTTTCTTGAGTGGGCCCTAACCCACAGGTCTTTTCCTAGGATCTTACCTGACTCTTCTAATTTTTCCAGAGTTATTCACAAATTCATTTCAAAGTTTGATGTAAGAATGAGTTATCATCAGTCAAATGTCTTTATCCTAGATCTTTCAAATTCTTGTCACCGTTGGTTCGTCATTTCTAGTCTTCATTGTAACGGAGTGGCTCATCAATTGTCATGGTGGTTCTCATCATCTTTCTCAACATTTGAAGACCGAAGAAGAGTTTTTCCTCCAAATCTTATCTGTTCTCTTGAAGATTTATGGTTCTAGCTTGATGCCATCCTCTCATAATTGTTTTCGATTGTGAGAATTCTTTTCACCCATCCGGAGCAATTCAGGAGTCTTTTCAGTCTAATTCTCCGAAGGCCATCATTTCGGGTTTATTCATTCTCAGCTTTTAGATCTCATTCTCCAAATCTTACCGGTGCATCACTCAAATATCCTCTAATCAGTTCATGATATCTTTGTTCTATTGTATCTAAATTGCCACAAGTATCTTCGTTCATTTTCTAATTCTTCCTGGTGATTCATCCCTTTACTTCGTTCGTTTTCAATTCTTACGGTGGTTCGTACAACATTCCTCTTCTGTTGTTATCATATAAATTCATTCGTTGCTTCAATCCTACTGGTGGATCGTTGAAGACCTTTCTCAAGTTGGCGCTATATCTATCTTAATCCTTTCTACGAGAATAAGTAGTATGCCAAATATGTTGCTTGTCATCAATTTAATCGATGAAGGATAAGCATAATGTAATTCTTATTCTTGTTTCATCCAAGTGATTAATTCCTTATTCCGGAGGTTCATCAAAATTCTTGATCTCATTTGTTCATCTTTCTTTCCGGAGTGCCAAGTTTTCTCGGTTATATCATCACGAAGCTCCATATAATCATTACAAGGCTTCAACTTGTGTTTTCAACTTCTCTTTCTTTTTATCATCATTTTGTTACCGGAGTTCTTCATGGAGGATCAACATGGTGGCTCATCAAGGATTCCTTTCATTCTTTATTCTTTCTTCAAGTTTTCTCTCAGAGTTAAGATCCGCCAAGCTATACTCTCAAATAAACATGGTGTTCAACACATGTTTTGTTTTGAGGAGTTCAAGCATTCTTCATCTTGCATTCCTAAGTGTAGTTCTTTCTATCTTATATTTTGAGGTGGTGTTATGACACTCTGGACAATTTCCCTTCGTGATTCATGGTTCATAAGATTTCAAGAGTGACATATCTAAGTCCATCATTTTCTCTTCGCTCAAGACATATTTTCAACCAATCAACCTCTTTATTGGAATTATCTTAGGTTATATTTCACCTAAAGCTTTCCCTAAGGATTTTGCTATTTATGGTGCTCATAAATGACCCAAGTTCTTCATTTATACTCCCGATGAAATAAGTTTCTTGTCTCCTTGTTGATATCAATCCAATCTATTGTTTCCGTTAGCGCTAGAATTTCACCTCAGTGTTGAGATGTTTTCCATAAGCCCACTACAAGCTTATTTGTTCCGTTGTTGGTTTTTTCCAACAACTCCGTTTTAACCTTCTTGGAAGGGTGCTTTCCTAGCTCAATTGTGTCAGAAGCTGGCATTTTTTACTCCATTCTGTTATTCCAATGATCTATCTTCTATTCTTTCTTTCGGAGGCTTTGTGATGTTGATCTCCTCACTCATCATCTCGGATTGTGAGGACCATGTTCTTTTCGTGCTTATCCATTAAAACGGAGTGCCCTGTCCTCTTTTCAACTATCCTATCATCTTGTCAAGTTCATGATTCTAATTCCTTCCATTTTCAGTCGGAGTGCTGCCCAAATTATATAAATCGTATTCCTTCTGTATCTTGTTTTAACCGGAGTGGTTTCAATATCTATCTGTCACTCAACTTCTTGGTTCTCGTCGTGTCCCATGTTTCTCTTATCTAACAGAGTGTTCACAATCTCGTTCATCTCCATTGTATTCTTCTTTCAATGGTTTAATCTCTCAAGGTTCTTTGGTATCACTCGTTTGTCAAAGAAGCAACTTAGTTTTACCTCTCCTCTTTCTTTTCTCTTACATTTTCCCTGGTGCCATCCTAAATCTCGGGACGAAATCCTCTTGTAGTGGTGGAGTGTTGTGATGCCCCGAGACCGTTGCGCCAGGTGTCTTCCAGTTATGTGCCGTCGTTGCCATGTATTTCGCTTGCATGTTGCATCTTGCCATGTCATCATGTGCATTGCATCATCATGTTTTCAAAACTTGCATCAGTCCGGTTTTCTCCCAATTCTCTCCGTTGTCCGTTCTGAGCCCAGACACACTTGCACGCGCCCGCGGCACGTCCAAAATATTATTTTATAAGTGGCCAGAAAATGTTCTCGGAATGGGATGAATGTTGGCGTGCGGTGTTGTTATAGTGTAGATAGACCGCCTGTCAAGTTTCATCGCATTCAGAGTTCGATTGATGCCCCAACAGATAACTATAGCGACAATATAGTCGGTCAAATCGTCAGACACTTTCGGTCTTCGAAAACAGCCGCCGGGCTGCATTCCTCTTTCCTCATAGACCACCTCCTCTCTACACAGCCTACTATCCCCACCGGCAGCCCACCTACCCCTTCTCGCGTCCGGAGCCGTCCGATGGTGATCGCATGGTCCAAAAACCCCCCTTTATCTCCATGGCCTTTCGTCAAACCCCCCTTTATCTCCATGGCCTTTCGTCAAACCCCCTTTATCTCCATGGCCTTTCGTCAAACCCCTCGCGCGTCCGAAAGCTGTCCCGGACCTGAACCGCTCAGTCATGACCATTGGGTCCGGATCATCACTAAACATCCGTACAATGTCTTTGGTTCTTTGTTTGGACGCCCTAGCCTATTTATCCGGGACCGTCCGATTAAACTTGGAGGGACCAAACTTGGAGGGACCACCACCTACCAAATCAACCTAACCCTAAAATCTAGGAGTCTTGTCCCTTCGCCACCGCCATCCTTTTCCATCTCTTTCCTTGGGATCCACCAGCCTTCCTTTTGTTTTCCTCCACCACCCAACCGGATGCCACCTCTTCGCCCCGATCCAGCCTTCCACCTATCCATCTGTGGTCGCCAGATGGAGATCCGACAACCACCAGCGCGCCCGGATGCCTCCCCTCGTGCCTCGCTATCCCCTCGCGCTGACCAGCGACTGCCGCCGCCGCCGAGCTCCACCAGGAGCCTGGAGTCCCCTGCCTCCTCTGCCTCGTCCCTGCCGCCGGCAGCAGGAGCAGCTCCCGCATCCCCGACTCCCGAGCACCTCCACCGTCGCCATCGTAGATGAGAGCCACCCTGGTTCCCTTTCTCCCCTTCCTCAGGTTCGTGCCTCTCATCTCTCTCTCTCTCTGTCTGTCTGTCTCTCTCTCTCTCTCTCTCTCTCTCTCTGTGTGTGTGTGTGTGCATTGTAGCAGCATCCCCGCAGCCATGGAGCACCATGGGTGACCACCCTCGACCCCGACCTCCTCGTCCATCCCCGCTTCTCGATCGTTCCGGAGCTCGATCACCGTCAAGTTCCTAGAGCCACCGCCGCCTCGACAGTTCTGCTCGTCCGAGCCTTCCCAGCTACCTGCTGCCAGCGCCGACGACCATGACGAGTAGTGCTCGCTCGCCGTGCCTCCAGCTAACCCCCGGGCGAGGGCCTCGAGCCATGAAACCTGTCCACCGCCAAGAACCACTGCAGCTACTCCATTCCCTACCTCGTCGAACGTCACCGCGATTGGGTCCGGCGAGCTCCGCATCTGAATCCGCCTCCTGTGTCCCTGCATCGAGCGACAGCAGTTCAGGCGGAGGACGCCGCCTCTACCTCAACCCCCGCCTAGATTCCCCTCTGCCGGCCCAGCCACATCGTCCAGCGCCTAGATCCGCCTCTTCCACCGGTCGCCATTCCCATCTCTGGCCTCCACTCACTGGCGCTTTGCTCATCTGCATCGCCCTGCTTCCCTTGCAACGAACGACAACAGGGCCACGCCCCTCGTCGACCGCATGCGCCTGGGTCGCCCCCTTTGCCAGATCTGGCCCAACGTGCCCTCTGTCGGCCTCCCCCTCTCCACCGAACTGGGCCGAGGCCAAATGTGAGCAGCTCCCACCAGCCCAGATCCTTCAGTTTTCGGCCCGTTGATGTTTTTTCCCTTCTGCAAATTTAGCCTTTATCCAGGTTTTAACAATTTTACAGAAACCACCCAAGCATCATGCATTTAATAACTCACAAATAGTGCATCATTTTAAAACAAGTTGATATGTAAAATTCTTAGAATTTTGTGTAGATTAATAATATCCAACTTTCATCCATGTTTAAAATGTTTAAACTGTCGTTTGCTTTAATTTGCTTAAATGCCATGCAAAAATGATTTATTTCATAACTAATTAACCGTAGCTCCAAATTTAACAAACTTTATATGTAATTGGGGTAGAAAAATGCCTAGTTTAACATGGTGGCTTTACTTTGCATGTTTATCAACTATAAAACATGCTTTAGGGCAGA
This sequence comes from Triticum aestivum, assembly GCF_018294505.1. Taxonomy (NCBI): domain Eukaryota; kingdom Viridiplantae; phylum Streptophyta; class Magnoliopsida; order Poales; family Poaceae; genus Triticum; species Triticum aestivum. The sequence continues at coordinate 489,380,925 of NC_057806.1, forward strand.
ACAGTACCAAATCCATAATTTGCACATGAGGATTTACCGGAATTGTTGTTTGTTGTTACGGCCTCATTTAAACTTGTCTAGATAGGTAGTTTTCATATGCTTCACCTCTTGCCATGTTTAACAACATTCAATATTGTTGGGTACTTAAACAAGAGAGAACTAAATAATTGATGTGGTGTTCCATCAATATGCAACTCGTTGCATATTGAGCTCCACTTAACTTGTAGTATTGTTTGTGCACTTTGCCATGCCATGCCTCATTAAACCGGACATGCATCATACTTGGTTGTGCATCATGCCATGTTTATGTGATGGTAGTTTACCATGTTGTTTGCACTTTTCCGGTTGTGCTTATTCTCGATAGTTCCGGTAACGTCGCGTTTGTGAGGATCCGTTTGATTACGCCCGTTTGCCTTCTTCATGGACTCTTCTTCTTCCTTGCTGGATTTCAAGCAAGATGACCATACCCTCGAAATCACTTCTATCTTTGCTTGCTAGTTGTTCGTTCTACCGCTATGTCACACTACCTACCACTTGTTATATCATGCCTCCCATATTGCCATGTCAAGCCTCTAACCCACCTTCCTAGCAAACCATTGTTTAGCTATGTTACCGCTTTTGCTTAGACCCTCTTATAGTGTTGCTAGTTGCAGGTGAAGATGAATTTTGTTCCATGTTGGAACATGGATATGTTGGGATATCACAATATTTATTATTTTAATTAATGCATCTATATACTTGGTAAAGGGTGGAAGGCTCGGCCTTATGCCTGGTGTTTTGTTCCACTCTTGCCACCCTAGTTCCCGTCATACCGGTGTTATGTTCCTTGATTTTGCGTTCCTTATGTGGTTGGGTGTTATGGGAACCCCTTGATAGTTCAATTAAAACTCCTCCAGCAAGGCCCAACCTTGGTTTTACATTTGCCTAACAACCTATTACCCTTCCCTTGGGTCGGCCAACCCAAGGGTCATCTTTATTTTAAGCCCCTCCGGGCAGTGGTTCTCGAAGTGTTGGTCAAAAACGAGCATCCTGCGGGGCCACCTCAAGGAAACTTGAGGGCTGGTTTTACTTGTAGCTTGACCTATCCGATGTGTCCTGAGAGCGAGATACGTGCGACTCCTATCGGGATTGTCGACACATCGGGCGACTTTGCTGGTCTTGTTTTACCATTGTCGAAATGTCTTGTAACCGGGATTCTGAGACTGATCGGGTCTTCCCGGGAGAAGGAATATCCTTCATTGACCGTGAGAGCTTGTGATGGGCTAAGTTGGGACACCCCTGCAGGGTATAAACTTTCGAGAGCCGTGCCCACACTTATGTGGCAGATGGGAATTTGTTAATGTCCGGTTGTAGAAAACTTGACAATTGACTTAATTAAAATACATCAACCGCGTGTGTACTTATGATGGTCTCTTCTCGGCGGAGTCTGGGAAGTGAACACAGTCTTGTGTTATGCTTGAACGTAAGTAGTTTCATGATCACTTCTTGATTACTTCTAGTTTCTCAACCATTGCGTTGCTTCTCTTCTCGCTCTTATTTGCGTATGTTAGCCACCATATATGCTTAGTGCTTGCTGCAGCTCCACCTCATTACCTTACCCTACCCATAAGCTTAAATAGTCTTGATGTCGCGGGTGTGAGATTGCTGAGTCCTCGTGACTCACAGATACTTCCGTACAGTTGCAGGTGCCGATGATACCAGTGCAGATGACGCAACCGAGCTCAAGTGGGAGCTCGATGAAGATCTTGTTCGTTGTGTTGTTTCGTTTCCTGTTGATCAGTAGTGGAGCCCAGTTGGGACGATCGGGGATCTAGCAATTGGGGTTGTCTTCTTTTATTTTGGTTCCATAGTCGGACCTTTGTTTGTGTTTTGGATGTTGTATGATTTATTTATGTATTGTGTGAAGTGGCGATTGTAAGCCAACTCTTTATCCCTTTCTTATTCAGTACATGGGATGTGTGAAGATTACCCCTCTTGCGACAAGCCTACCATGTGGTTATGCCTCTAAGTCGTGCCCCGACACGTGGGAGATATTGCCGCATTGTGGGTGTTACAGTGGATTCCCGGGACTACCACATGTTCTACTTCAACAAGTATAACTACAACTCCAAGGATTCCCATCAAGTTGATGTGGGTCCCAAAGAAGAAGAACTAGAAAGTTCTTGAGGTTGACTTTGCCAACAAACTTCACTCATATTAATTTATGGCAAGAACTTGTGCAAACCACTTCAACATCACGCACTAGTTCATGGAGTCACAAACCCTCTTGTTGGTAAGTCAATGGACAAAGTAATCAACGCGTTCATGGATATCATCGTATGTGCACTTCACTCTATGTATATGGATATCATTTTTGTTCCTTGTGGGAGTAACCCATATATGTGCTGAAATTGCTACAAATTCCAACGAAAGCTCCCAACTCTTGATGATGATCATAAACATTGAGCTTCCACAACAACTACATGAAGTATTCAATGATCGAACCCAAGGCTAGTTCATCCCTCTTAGGGGGGATCTCACATCTAGGGGGAGCTTTGCTCTAGGACTTGAGCTAAATCAACTTGATTGATGTGAACACATTAATGCTTTATGTAAAAATGGTAACCCAACTTGGGTTTAAACGATGAGTATGACCTATGATCAAATGTTCTCATTTGGCACCTAAGTCAAGATACTCATATATATTATATATACATATACATAATATTATGATAACACCCCTTAAGAGTCTTATTCTTATACCACCCACCTTATTCTGCACATCCACCACCAGATCGCCGCCGCCCCACCCCTCCCAGCCTTCTTCCGCGGCATCGGCCTGGGAGCGCCGTCGCCCTCCCCTCCCGGCCTTCTTCCGTGGCAGCGGCTTGGGAGCGTAGCCGCCCCTCTCCTCCCGGCCTTCTTCCACGGCAGCGCCCTGGGAGCGATGCCGCCCCTCCTCTCTCTGCTTTCTGCCGCAGCGGAAGCCTAGGAGCGCCACCACCCCTCCCCTCCCGGCCTTCTTCCGTGGCAGCGGCCGACAGCGACGCCACCCCTCCGTCCCCGGCCTTCTTCCGCAGCAACGGCCAAGCAGCGACGCCGCCCGTCACCTCTCGTCTTTGTTCCACGGCAGCAACCGAGCAACACCTCCCCCGCTCGCATATGGGCCTTTTTCTGCGGCAGCAGCTCGGTAGCACCGCCGCCGAACTCCTCCGGGCCTTCAGTTACCTGTACTTCATCAGATATGGATTGGTGCTGCCTCGACATCAAACCAATTCAAGCAAGGAGTACTGTGCGCAAGGTTCCTTCATCCACGACAACTTCTTGGATTAAGGCTGCAACCACCTTCAGAGCAAAACCTCCGTCACCACTCACCTTGAGCAATGGCTAGACTGCTCATGTACTTCTAAAGGGCAAGTGGACTGCATGGGTGAATGCAAAAGTTCTGCAGACGGACGGGAAGGGAACTTCTTCCTGCAAACGCAAGAAAGCACTGCAACACAAGGTAAGCAATACATTCCCTCAACTATCGCAGTTTACTTATTCCAGACAAAGTAGTACACACAGTCCAATATTCCTCCAAAAACTAAGCAGTGCGGTTACTTCAGTTTGTGATAGGAAAAAATGCAGTGCACTTGCTCGGTTATGTAGTACGCTTGCTCGGTTATGAAGTACGGTTGTATAGGTTCAATACGGACAACGATGTAGTGCGATTACCTCAGTTCACCTTGCGGGGTGATGCAGTCAACATGCATTAGTTTGCAGTACCATTTGAAACACATTGCAGTTCGTATCGTTCAGTTCATTTTGCCTGACATTGCAACTTGGCCATTTTGTGCAGGAAATGATGTTCAGCAGATACAAAATGCCGCGCATAATTGACAACCTATGTAACAACAACTTTCACAAGAGTAAAGCTTCTTCTGAAGAGACACTGGTTGGGTTACCCCAGAGATTCCTCGAGGATTCTTCATGACAACAAACAGGGTGCAATACTCTCCGAAAGAAGATTTTTTCCAGGGAGAAGAGGTAGTCGAGGATGATGATGATGTCACCTTCATCTGCGAGGGAACTCACCGACAGGATGATGAAGATGACGACGATGAAGATGAGCCAATAACAATTCTCAAATCAGAGTACAAGAACAAGTTCTGTACATTTGGACAACATGTCCGAACAGACAATGATGATGCAGTTGAACATGATGTTGCAGCAGATGATGATTATGATGATGTGCCGCCCCTCCAAAAATTTCAACCCAATCTAGTGGGACATCGCCACAACACTGGATTACCACCGCATGCACCTACTGCACCACAACACAGAGCTCAGCATCCACCTGCTGCACAGAAAAACAGAGCTCCAAGTAGACTTGCTGCATCAACTTCGACACTGCGACCACCAAGGGTGCCTTGGTTAGAAGTCAACGGTAGGTACAAATCCTCCTCACTATTGCCGCTGCGAGATCCTCAACTACACAGATCTGCTATAACTCCGCCATGTCCAATACAACCTGGCGAGCTGCAAACACCATCGGCTGAACGACTCTACACACATGTAAGTTTATGTCCCGAATAATAATAATATTTGCAGTCCATTCAGATAACATTGCAGTGCACACTGATATTTCTTGTGAGGTTTGACCTAACATCTAATACAGCCGATTCTTCTGAAAACTTAGGAACATTGCAATGCTTTATTAAACTCGTATGCACTCCTTGTATTTAAAACAGAAGAGAACAATTTATCTCATAGAGCATTGCACTTAATGCAGGATAAAAACATGTCGCTGAACCTCATACCTGCCGCTGGAATGAAGTTCACCACGTACAACAAGGCATGGGACTTTTACAAGAATTATGCAAGATATGCAGGGTCTGGCATACGCAAGAGGGCAAAACACAAGACAAATGCCTACATTGTCTGCTCAAGAGAAGGGACGCACAAGCAGACTGTGTCAGATTGTGACCGGAAACGTGAGAAGACATAAAAAAGGATTGACTGCAAGGAAAAAATTAGAGTCAAAAAGAGGAAGGATGGAAAATTTGTGATAGAAATAGTTGAACTCAACCTCAATCACAAGATGCTGGAAAGCCCCGGGATGGTTTTGCACACACGATCGCACAAAAGAGATGATCCTTTGATTGATCAGTTAGTGAAAGACATGCAGCTAGACAACCACACACACTCGGATGATGTCAACGTTGTCGAGTATGTCCGGTGGTCTGCATTACATGGGACATACTAGCCGCGACTGGGTAAACAAGTAAGCACATCACAGAGCATATCACTTGAGCATTATCTCAGTAATTATTTCCTGTTTGATGAGATGAGTTTGCATTGTGTTTGAAATGCAGTAAACTAAAGTTTGCCAGAGAAGAGTCCCAAGATGACGTCAAGAAACTTCTGGATTTATTTGAGAAGATGCAGAAGATAAACCCAGATTTCTTCTATGATTATCATGTTGATGCAGATAACTGTGTAAGAAACGTCTTTTGGGCCAACGCAAGTCGCAAAGGATCCTATGAAGATTTTGGAGATTGCGTTACATTTTACATGACATATAAAACTAACAAATTCCACGTGCCGCTGGGAGTCTTCGTGGGAGTGAACCATCATCTACAGAGCACCATATTTGCTGTTGCCCTCGTGCGAGATGAAACAATACCGTCGTTCAAGTGGGGTTTCAAAACATTTCTGAGGTGTATGAACAACAAGCCACCAATCTGCATGCTCACAGGTACAAAAAAACAACACCTGTATACTTATGTTTGTTTGGTACACTTACATTTCTTCTGTCTATCTTACACACAAACAACTAAATAAAAAAACACTATTTGTGCATTCTCACACCAGTGTTCTTCAATGAAGGCAACATAAAAAACTATCCTCCCAGATACGCTACATAAGTTGCGGCGGTGGCATATCATGAAGAAGTACAAAGACCACCTCGCCTTGATTTATAAGGCGCACGAGAAACTGAAGGATGACCTCAATGCAGTGCTGAACTACCCACTAATGCCATCAGAATTTGAATGGCATGGAAGGATCTCATTCAGAAATACAACTTGCAAAACAATGAAGTGATGAATTCACAATGGGATGACACGAACGAGTGGTTCTCGGCTTACTACAAGGAATTTTTCTGTGCTCGGATGACTTCCACGCAGAGAAGCGAGAGCATGAACCACATACTGAAGAAAAACTTTCTCAAAGAGAAGCATGATCTCCATATGTTTGCTCAGTAGGTGGACAAGTGCATTCAGACCAGGAAGGCCGTCGAGCACGCAGAGACAGTAGCAAATCAGGTAAACAAAATCTCCACCAAAAATTGCTAAATATAACTACAAAACAAACAAAATTTTCATTTCTCTAGTTCGTAACACTGTATTTCTAATCATGCAGTCAGAGGTAAAGACAACAACCCAGTTTTTGTTCGAAGTTTAGCTATCAAAAGTGTATACAAGGGCAGTGTTTGCAGATTTCAAAGAAACAATCTACTGTAGCATTGCATTCAGAGCAGAACGGTGCCCTGAGAACCCGACAATGTATCTCGTGCACCACTATAACAGATCAAATGCATTTGACTGGGCAAGGCATAATTTCCAAGTGGTCGCTAATGAAGAGAAAGGTGTCTACGAATGTGAGTGGAAACTCTGGACACACACAGGTGCGACTCGCTAGCAAAAAAAATCCTAATTTCTGATAGTCATGCACGAAAGCTCACTTACGAACTTTAAAAGTCCACATGCATGAGTAATTCACAAAACCAAGTGAAGTTCACTTCCTTAAAATGAACAAATAACGAAAAAATATGTGTTTATTAATTTCATGCAGTTCACTTACAAAACAAAGAAATCATATGTTTTCTGCAGGGCTCTTTTGTGTCCATGTGTTATGAATGCTTTCTCATTTGAGAATACTCAAGATTCCTGAGGTGTACATCATGAAAAGATACACCCGGAATGCAAGATCAAATGCAACTTTGACAGAAGAGACTACGAACAAACAACACCAGATGGAAGCTCGCTTTTTTGCCGTAGAAAATTGGTGACATAAACAACAATGGACCTTGCAAACAGAGTGACAAGGTCCGACGCTGATTGCCACCGAGCGTTGTCTGGTATGAGGGCACTGATCGAGGAAGATGACGTGCTCAACGAAGAAGGAGAAGAAGCAGCAAAACTAAAGCAAGCATAGAAATCCCAGCATGACAATAAAATTCCAAGCAAGTAGAAAATACCAAACACAACACAACTGGTGCTATAAAAAAAGAAACAATTCTTCCACCTCCTGTTTCAAACACAAGAGGAAGGAAGAAAGGGGGCGAACCAAAAAAAGGTTGCATTCAAGGAGAAAAATGATGACAAAAACAGTAAGCCACAACCGGAGATGGACAGTGATGGTCACCCACTGGGAATAAGAAGGTGCAAGACATGTAATTAAATCAACGACCACAATTCCAGGACATGTACAAAAAGACATGAACAAGAAAACCGAGGACTTGTTGATGCACAACCAAAAAGAAATTCCACTCACAACACTAAGAAATGGACAAAACCGAGATGTTGCAGCATTTGCAAAAAGAGGAAGAGACACAATTCAAGAACCCACCCGAAAAGAACAAGATTAGAAAACAAGGAAGACGAAGAATATGAAATCACAGAAGAAGATGGTGACACAACTGAAGAAGAAATGGCTTATGAAGAAGAAGATGAAGAAGAGGAGGAGGAAGAAGAAGAGAGCGAAGAGGACGAAGAACGTGAAGAAACTAAAGAAAGAGAGGCTTATGAAGAAGCAGATGAAGAAGAGAAGGAATAGGAAGAAGAGAGTGAAGAGGACGAAGAACACGGTGAAACAATGCCCACAAGACCACCAAACAAAAGATAGAAAACACAAGGGAATGCTGCTGTACAGAAACAACCGAGAACGATACCACATACAAAAAACAGGTAGGAGCATGAAAGTATGCAGTTCACAGCGTTGGAAAATGAAAGCCGCCATCAACCAGCACGCGAGGAGCAAAGAAGGATGTAGTTCACAACGCTCAAAAATGCCGCCATCAACCAACACGTGAGGAGCAAAGAAGGATGCAATTCACAGCATTGGAAAACAAAAGCCGCCATCAACCAACACACAAGGAGCTACAAACACAATGGTGCAAAGACAAGAACCAGTAACACCAACACGGAAAACAAAAGAAAGTGTGACATTAGACACTCTCCAGTCACCGCAAAGAAGCAGCAGGTTAACGACCAAATAGATGAAGTTCGATAAATTAATCATATACATAACAGTTTGCTTATCTGTACGACTAATGTATTAGTTTAAATTTTGTGTAAACGCAAACTTCCCACTGACTTTGAGTTTTTCAACTAAACCATATCAAGAGAAATGATGTATAGAGTAAACCATATACATAGCAGTCTAGAGTAAACATTGACACATTTTGATCCACAACCCATGAAAAAATGCAGTTAGTTCACGGGCAGCACGAAGTTCTGACTTATAATTCAAGCGGTTCAGATCACAAAATTACTTATTACAAAACACATCAAAAGATGAAGCATTCGATACGCAAAAGTACTTATTACAAATCAACCTCATAACCTTAACCAATTACCTCAAACATGATTCTAACCATACGATCCTTGAGTTCAAATAAGTTGAGGACAACAACTTGCTCAGACTTTAGGCCACAATCAATGACAAATTCCTTCCAGCCTTTCTGCAGATATAGCCGCCCGTCAACGCCTACACGGTACTTGGCTAGTTTGAGGTGTCCATTGCCAAGAACAACTTGGAGAATTCCCTTCTTCTTGAGCCGGAGATACCTAACAGCTCGTTGGGGGATTTTCTACAAAAAAATAATAAAACTGTTTGGCAACGATACTGGAAGTACATTATCATACTTTGCACAGAGCAGTAAAAACCTACACACAGTACAAACACGAGCTAGATGAAGTGCACAACAGTCCAACAAGCCGTACAGATAAAACGCAATCTAATATGATGTACGAAACTTGCAAACATGCAGTACACATCTAACTAACATGCAGTTCTTCAGACTAGCTGCGTGTAGTACACACCATACAAGCGGGGAAAATTATGGAAACTAGTAGTGCTCATCTAATATCTAAGCAGTTCACATAATGTAACCATGCAAACTAAAACACAAGCTCCATGCACACAAGCAAATAAATAAAAACAAGATATACGTACACAATGCAGTACACTTCAATAAAACAAAATAAGCGCATTCCTAAAATACTAGAAGTTCAGACTAGTATGGAATTATACAAAAAATAGAAAACACAAAGAAAAATTAGATCAAGCGAAAAATACCATCTTGTAGTGAGTCTCCATGTCTGTTAACGTAAGCTGATGGACAAAAGGACTGGTGCCACTACTACAAAAATGGCTATAGCTAATATGGACATTAATGGCGCACCATGTATGTGGTGCGCCACTGCTATATAGTAGTGGCGCACCAGATATGGGTGCTCCATTAGTGGCCATATTACTAATGGCGCACCTGGTGTGTGGTGCGCCATTACTAGTTTTGTCCTGGCCCCACACCCCTCCCCAGACTTAGCAGTGGCGCACCAGGGGAAAGTGCGCCATTACTAGTTTTAACTAGTAATGGCGCACCAGTAAGAGATGCGCCATTGCTATCTATACGTATGGCGCAGCCCTACCAGTGCGCCATTGCTATCACCCCTTATCCCCTCCCTCTCGTCACGCTCTCTCCCCTCCCCTTCCTCCTGACACACCCACCCACCTCCCTCGAGTTCGATCTAGATTAGGAAGCCCCGGCCGCCCGTCTCTTCCTCTCCCTCCCGACCATGGCGAGCCCCCTTACCCCTCCCTCACACCAGTTCCAGGGCATGGATCCGTGGTGAGCTCCTTCCCCAACCCTCCTCACCGGATCCAGAGGAGAGCTGGTGACCATGTCCTCCGGCAAGGGCGTTTCTCCAGGGTGTGGAGGCCGCCGAGCTGCAGGAGGAGGAGCTCCCTGCCACCCCAAGGCCCCAGATCCAACCGCCACGACCATAGCTATGGTCGGGCTGCGGCAACCAGTAGAGGATCGCCGCCTTCTCCACCATGAAGCATGCCTCCTTCCACCCCTCGCCACTGTGTCCAACCTGAATCTGGCAGCAGCACGGGATCCCCTCCAAATCCGAGGAGCATCTGACGCACGCGTGAGTGCCTTGTCTTCTTCTTCCTCCTCCTCCTCTGCTACTGCTTCTTCTTCTTCTTCTTCTTTCCCTGATCTGATGCATTCATGCGTGCGTGTGGTTGTGTGCAGGCAATGCAGTGGAAGGAAGGGGGCGGGTCATGGAGAAGCTGCTTCGACACTGACCAGGTAGATTGGTCTCACACGGCCAGGCCTGCCAGAGGAGCCTCTCCAGCGATGGGATCCAACAAGGAAGGATTCCTTCCGCATGCAACTATATAGCCAGGTCAAATATCCTAGACGGCTAGACAAGTCAACATTGGAGGCGCATGTTGAGTACAATGCCGGTTTTGAATGTACGTACATGCTGACTAGTAAATTTTTAAGAAACTGTATGTAAATCAGTGAATAATTTTGTTGGATATACCTTGCTAATTTCTTTTTTATGCAGGCGTTGGATCATTCATTCTAGGGTGGATTAATAACGATGAATGTATGTTGTTGCAACTTTGTTGAGATATGCTCAAAGATTAGCACTAAATTTAAATTTTACTACCTCTGTTTCTAGATGTAGGATTTAGGAACAGAGGGTCTACATGTTTGTAGATGTTAACTCTCTGCCATACTGTATTTTTTTCTTCAGATTTTTTAGAACATCTGAAATATGGTTTTCACTTGGTTTCCATTTTAATATGGATACTGAGTAGTGAGACGTGAATATTTTACTTTTTTGTAGAAGAATGACACTTGTTGCCTCTTTGGCAAATATGAGTAGTGACAGACATATATTTCATTTAATCTTACCTGCAAGAAGAGTCCGTTTGGCGCCATAATCCACATCCTGTCCTTGCCGGCGTCACACTAACCGGAATGTTTCCGACTTCCCCGGGGACGTTGCTGTGGCCACCACCGATCCGTCGCTCTGAACGCCCACGAATTGGTTGCCAAACACCTTCAAATTGAACGTCGTCTCGTTGATCCGCCATAGCAATCCCTTTTCTATCTCCAGTTTATATTGTATGAGGAGTACTGATGAACAAGTTCTATTCACCCATTCATTCTTGCTTCGGCTTCACCAATTTTGTTGGTGGTGCATAATCACAACCACCACCAGCAGGAACTTGTTGGACCTACCCTCAAACTAGTTCCACAAATATGCCTCACTGTACCAACCTTGTACAGCAGTACAATCACGATAATTTCTACTAGTTCCACAAGAAAATTCATTTCTTTTCTCATGTGATTTTGCTCATGCCATATAGATATAGTACTCACCAGTTTATGACATCTCTACAGCAGCAACAACACCACCAACTCGTTTAAGGGACATTGGCCGCTTCTTCCTTCCCACCAACTCGTACTGGTTCCTCCGGGGTGCTTCTGAATCAATCTGCACAGCTGATTTTTGCCTATTGCTCTGTTTTCCTGCAGGGGAGGTACCGCTGGAGCTCTAAGGCGGCCTTAAACACCACCGATCAGGTCGGAGGTTGGGCAGATATGGCCCTGCGTCTCCTGCTCCTTCCCATGCACGTGTTCATCCCAGTCTCTGACTCTCTGTCCAGACTTAACTACGTAGCAGCTACCTAGTATGGATATGATTACGAGCTAGCCGGATTGGATTATGTAGCCTACCTCAATGCTTAATTAGTCTGGCGGTTTTTTGCATGCATACATGCATGCATCATGGTAGAGAATTGAAATCACTAGCTCTAGCTACTTCATGGTTGAATGGTTTTCTTATTTGGATGAAAACCAGGCAGTGTAGTTATTTTTTATAGTTTATACACATACTGCACTATTCATTAAAGGTTGTAACCTCACTGTCACGCTAATGGACGCAAAAAAGAAGAGTGTTAGTACTATCAATGGTTCAGTCAGCGCCTCAACAGCGTCTGCACTACTTCTGATATTGTTTTTCAGTAGCTTTTTTCCGCACCTTTTTCTTTCAGTTCTTAGTGTTGTTGCCCCATGAACACATTTTTTTAAATTTGACTGTACATCAAATGAAGCCTTTGTTAAGTATACACTCCAAAATTGAGTTAACAGTAGCCTAACTGAATTTTCTATTTCTGAATTTATAAACTCACTCTATATTCAGTTTATAAATTAATAGTAGCTTCAAAATTAAGTATCATTTGCATGGATCAACTGTTATTTTATTTTGTGGAGGATAAAGTTCAGATCATGAATAATGGCATTACAAGTGAACTTGGCACAATTACACATGTCCTGAACCTCATAGAATCTGACACTAGCAAGTCTTCATTGGCATGCAAGTACTACTTTTACATTGTCATCACAGGAACAATTAATTTGACATGTATCATCGGTACTGCTAAAACATTTCGTTCGTATTTCAACAAATTTGGTGAAGACCACTTCATATGTATTTTGCATATATGAATTATCTCCTGTTGCTTTATAAGATGTTAGTTCTTTTAGTTCTAGCCCTCCTATCTTTAGTTCCTGGCTGCTAGACTACATGCAGGACAACGAGTTCATCTGCGGCAGCTATCGCTGTGAGCAGTCCATCCGCGTCGCGCTCCGCAGCATCTTCGCAGGGCACAACGAGATCCTCAACGTCTGGAAGTAAGTCACTGGCCATCTGTTTCCTGATGGATTTTCTTTCTAGCTCAGTGTGATTAGATCTGACTAGTACGTTCAGATTTGCTCTTGTTTTCTTTTCAAATAGTACTAGTAGTCTATATTCTAGCTGTGCGACTACCTGTAGCCACTTGAACCGATGAGAATTCTTCAAGCCTACCTATAGCCACTTGAACATATGTCTATCTCAGATCCGCTCATCTAAAAAATCCAAGTGGAGTAGTATACTGGTAGTATAGTATAATAATATTATCAAAAGGTAAATGCCCTGATTATTTAGCTCTGTCAGATAAATACTCGTCGAAAGAGGGCTCCTATCAAAATTCATTTCCATTAGAATCTTACTCATACAATATTCACACGATGTAATTTTGGAAATATATGCTCATATCTAGTTCTGCATAAAAATGACAGTATTGACCTGTTATAAATAGTTTGTTTGTCTTTTTGTTTATTTTGTTACATTTTGCAGGGATAAAGTGAAGAAAAAGAAGAAAATATTACTAGAAGATTAGTTTTAGGAATTTTTTTATTTCCTTGCAATTTTCCTTTTATTGGATACTTGTAAAGACATTGTAATATTCTTACTATAATAAAACTTATGATTCTATTTCATTTTTTGTTTTTAAATTATTTTTCCTTATAGGTTGTTTTCTGTAAATTTGGATTTTTTGTTTTCCAAATACATTACTAGTGGCGCATTTAAGCCCTTATTAGTGGCGCACCTTCCTTTATTACTAGTGGCGCACCTATAAGGCTATTAGTGGCGCACCTGGAGGGAATACCAGTGGAGCACCTAAGGGTTAGTAGTGGCGCACCATGTGGTGCGCCACTGGTATTTGGATTACCAATGGCGCATCAAAGGTGCGCCATTACTAACAATTACTAATGGCGTGTTAATAATGGCGCACCCATAGTGCGCCATTAATAGCAATATGTGGTGCGCCACTAATAGCCTTTTTTCTAGTAGTGTGCGGCCAAGGCCACAGTGAAGCAGGGCGGAATAGAACGCAACAACGTTGATGTGACCCATATCCAATCCTTCCATGAATACTGTGCCATATGCAAGCTCCTCCGCTCGCCCAGCTCGGCACAAGACCTTGCCCCCACGACGAGCACGATGGGCCTGCGAGCAAGCTGAGCAATCGCAGTGCATCGGCACACCACAACCATGGCCGCACCAGTAGAGATTCGCGCAGGGGCCTGGAGCCATCACAACAAAAAACCTAGAAAATGAAAAGAAATAAAGAGAGGCTGGAGAAAGGAGAGAAGTTGCGGCAAGAGGAGAAATGAACTGCAAAAGGAAGGGTAGAAGTTGGCCTACATTTATAGAAGAGGAATGCAAAAAAGGTCAAAAGTGAAAACTAAACGAGAGTTAATGAAAATTATGTTACCAAGAATGAAGGAAAATGAATGAAGGCTTACGTTACCAAAAGAAAAAGGACCCCAAAAAGGTATACATTGACTGCAGCACTTCCAACGAACTAACCATAGATCATTAAATATTTATATTTCTAAAAAATTATAATCCCAGACCATTCTAAATAAAAGTGAATGCAGTTCTCCAAAGTAATACTAGGTACTTCACAATATGTGTGCATGAAGTGCAATACATGCTCAAAATGAAGCACAAGGGAACTGATGCAGTCCTTAAATACACACTACTAGGGAAAACCTTATGCACAGAACTTTAGTAGTAGCGCGTGTTAAAAAAGCATGCTTGTGCTAAGTAGCAGTAGCGCGTTGGCATAAACCGCGCCTGAAGATAAGAGCGCTACTATTAAAATTCCCACTTCTAAGACGATATGCTACACATAGTAGTAGCAATCTATTGCAAACAATGCTAATGCTAGTTGGTTTGTAGTAGCACGTTTACGCAGAAAGGCGCTACTGCTAAAGGAAATAAAATTAAATGGAAAGCAAATAGAAGAGTAAATGAAAATGAAAGAAATAGAAAAAGGAGAAAGGAAAAGAATAAAATGTAAATAAAAACAAATGCAAAAAGGGGAAAAGAGAAAGGAATAGCAGTAGCGCATATCCGGAAACGTGCTATAGCTAACTTAGCAGTAGCGCACTTCCGAGAACGCGCTACTGCTACTTTTGACTTAACCGCGCAGTTCGTTCCTCCCCAATGCCACTTCCCCCAAATCCAAACTCCTCCACTGCCGCCGCCGCCGTCGCCCGTTGGCCGCCGTGCGCTCTCCCGTCACTCTCCGCACACCCTCGATGCCGCCCCCGACCATGGATTCGATGGTGCCCCCGACCCCGACCTCGACGCCGCCCCCGACCCCGACCTCGACACCGCCCTCCGCCGCGCACACGAGCCCTGACCCTGACCTCGACGCCGCCTGCCCCTTCCTCGCCGCAGGCACCCGAGGTGAGCACGCCTGCTCCTCCCCCTCCCCTACCTCTGCCTAGGGTTCTTCAAATTTTAATTGCATCAAATTAGTTAGGGTTCATCTAGGAGTGGAAACGAATCGGATGTTTTCTTGATTCGGAATGGATACGAATAATAGCGACATATTGCTTATGTGTATTAGTTAATAGCTATGCGACATGAAGTATTCAACTTGTGACATACAAAGTCAACGATAAATAGGTTTATGAATAAACACTATTGTAATGCATAATAATTTCTAAGATTAATCATAGAACGAGTAAAATTTTACCACTTTTTTGACTTTTAAGTTGGATAATTGGAATATCCGATCGAATACGAATATCGGATATTTTGGATTATCCGCTACCACTTCCCACCCCTAGGTTCATCAAATTAGATGGTAATTAGGGTAGTAGTTCCTAGGTACTAATTAGTTAGTAAGAACTAGGTACTAATTAGGTACTAGTTTAATTTTATTTATAGTAAGTTTATTTTTAGTAAGAACTAGTTGAATTAATAGAACTAGTTGAACATGTCACATTGTTATTTTTTTAATTAAAGCAATTATTCCCGCATTAACATCGACGATGCCTATCCCGCATCCTCGTCGTCGAATCGACGGAGGACACCTGCTTGACCAGATGGGCCATGTCCAGGACTGGGCTCCGCCGGGCTAGTACTGGGAGGCGCTACCTACCGGGGGCGCAACTTGGTGAGGAGCCAGACTTTTTTTGGTGGCGGTCACGTGGGCCAGTGACGGTGCAGAGGCTTGAGGACCCCGTGGAGGTGGTACATCACCGTGTCGGCGAGGAGGACGTGCACGTCCGTCGCTACTTGTTTGCATTGGAGCCCATGTTCTCCAATACTTGGCAGTTTCTCTAGGGATCTCACTGGAGCTATGATCCTGTGATGGTTCCTTCTCTTTGGGTGTCCACCGCCCACGCCGATACCTGTCGTGCACTAGGGTTTTAGTTGTATTGGTGATGTTATATGTATGATACTATTCAAGATGTATTAGTGATAATTTTCGATGATGTACGGACGCGTGAGATGATTTACTTTTGCTTATTGAATGCATGCTAATTTGAATACTTATTTATTTTATGATTTGGTTTTGCTTATTGAATGCTCATGTCAATATGAGTCCTATAAGATATTTTGAAATGTATATCTTGTGTTGCTCAAATAGGATATGTGCTTGCCCAAGTGGCCGGTCATGTTTGCAGGTTACACCTCCGAGTGGCCTATGTTTTGCCGGAGTGTTGATTCATTTCCATTCCGGCAAATTTCAGGCGCTCGATATGTCCTATTTTAGCAAAGGTCATGCCGGATTTTTCCGTGAATTTTGGCATGACTTGTGCCAGAATATGTAGGAAATATCGAGTGCCCCGGATTTGTGTGTTGAATATCCTGGTAGTTGCCTTCAATCGTTTTTCAGTTAATGTTTCAACTATGAACATAGGAAATGTCTGATGACGAAAAGGATTTCGGTATTTGTGAATACTAAAAAGACGAGCGCGGCCTGTGCAACATAATCTTCCTAGATGATGATAGGCGCTTTAGCATCAAGCTGGACAAGAACTTCGAAGTGGATACAGTAAGTCACAACGACATGTCTTTTTTCGTAATTAAGCATGACATCTGCTTCATTTGCTTCAACTTATAATTTAATTTTTTACTATTATACTAGCGTACCCCCTGCCATGCAAGAGATTTTGTCTTGGATAAGATAGGTTTCGGTTCTATGAAAACTACTATGGAGGTAAAGAGAGTTTACTTGAAGACCGAACATGGTTATACTTTCCACGCAAAATTATACAACGTAGACACCTACACCTATTTTGAATGCAAAACTTGGCAAGCACTATGCAAGACTTATGCATTTGAGCCTGATATGGTTATCACCTTTGATATTCGTCCGGAAGATGATATTGAAGGAAATATCGACATCTGGGTCAATGTGCCGACGGCTCTAGTTATACCATTATGTGAGTTTCTCAACCATATTTATGTCTTCGATATTGTTTATTCAAAAATAGTTGACAACTAATTTCTATTGACAGCTTATTTCCGTTCAAGCAAACATGTCCAGCGCTGGGTAGACATGACCTACTACTGTCCCGGAGCTGAACTAAACTGCGAGCAGATAAGTCATTATGTTTCATGGCTTGAGGATCTTCATACTATCAAGACAAATTATTTTTCTGGACTCAAAAATCTTAGTACTCAAAATGTGCGACCAATAGTGTTCGTATTGAACTATGGTCACATCTATTTAGGAAAGATGGTAAGATTTTTACTATTTGTCCTTAGTGCATCTTTTGCATACATTATATTTTAAGCTAAACTTCATTGCTAAGTATGTTACTATATGATGTTCTTCAACAGGGACTCCCGATGAATGTTGTGCCTCATTGGATCGAGACTAAAGGTCGCATGAGAATGGTTAGCTTACGGCCAAGACATCCTACAATGCACTTTAGTGCATTCAGGATTTCTAAAAGTGAGGAATGCTTAATAGTGAAAGAGTGGAGCAAAATTGTGAACAATCGCGGAGAAGTACTAGGGGGCAGCAATCAGAAGCACAACCCACGATTAGGAGACAGGTTCATCTACATGCTCCAACATGATGAAGCAGGAGTTCCACACATGTTTTATGCTATTTTACCTGAGAGAGAGAGAGCAGCAGGAGTGATTAGCTAGCTATAAATGAGTTATGATGATCAAATAGCTAGTGTTGGTGGTAATGCCTATGATGATTATTATTAGCTAGTGTTGGGAGTGATTAGATATAGCTACCGCAGCTAGTGTTGATGGTGATTAGCTAGCTAGAATGAGTTTGAAGATGATGATGTGTGCTACACTATGACTATGATGATTAAATAGCTACTATTGGTGGTAATGACTATGATGATGATTAAATAGCTTGTGTTGGCGGATTAGATTCAAGTGGAGGCAACATGTGGTGCACATCGAAAGTACTACTGGTCCAAATTAGATCAAGTTTGCATTAGTAGTATACTTTTGACATGCACCACATGTTGCCTCCACGTGAACCTAATCCACCTTCATTTGACACACTGTTATGGACATATTGATATAACAACCTCATAATTGGTATTATACCAAAATTTGTATAAAGGCGTATAAATACACTAAAAATAAAAAAAAATGAAAAATACTAGTAGCGATGGACAGGAAACACGCTACTACTAGTTAGATTAGCAGTAGCGCTGGAGTAAACACGCGCTGCGGCTATATGTCTTGGCAGTAGCGTGTGCCACATGTGCTACTGCTAAGTAATAGCTGTAGCGCCTTACTAGTAGCGCGATTCCCCGCGCTATTAATAGACATTAAACCCACACTACTACTAGGCTTTTCCCTAGTAGTGACAAGTCATGCAGACCGCATCGTTGGTACAAGCAGTCACAATTTTGGCACAAAAAAGGTTGCATGTAGTGCAAAAATGTGTACACCTGCAGCACAGGACTATGACGAATGCAGTGCACACAGAACCAACAAAGCAGTGCACACCCGTACACTAGAAAAAGCAGTGCAGTACACAGAACCAACAAATGTAGGATGCAACTCTATAAAACAAAGTGCATTTGGTTAGACAAAAAGCAGTGCAGTATCATAAGCAATGCAGGTTTTGGAATACATACATGAATACAGGGGGCTACAACAAGTACAACAAAAATACAGGTGCAGTACAAACCTGTAGACAAATGCAGTGCTTTTTGTTAGATGAAGAAGTTCGGCATCACATATACATATAAGCGTGAGAAATGCCAGTTCGCACAAAATATGGTGGTCAAACAAAAAAATACTATATGAGTTATTTATATAAAATAAATTACACACACAAATTCATCCATATACGCTGCTGCAAAAAGTAGACGAAAACACAACTATAGAAAAAGACTTTTCATACATTATCTACCTTAGACATCACGCAATACACAACATGAACCCTATTTCTTGTCCATACACAGGCTTTTACCTAGGAAAAATGTCAAATGACTGTTACTACATCTGCGACTACGACAGGGAACTAAGCCCGAGATTTGTAATCAGATCTCATAGCTTAGGTGGCATGTCTTCATAATAGAACATTTTCGAAGGATTGAACACCAGCTGGAAAATGTACTCCGCCTTCCAATCTTCAACAACAAGCTGAAAGAAAATTAAAAAATGTAGACCCGTGAAAAAATGCAGACTAATGATTAAAAAAATGTTGTCATAAGAACAAAAAGTGAAAAAATTAACAACAAAAGAAGAAACAGAGAAGGTATTACGTCAGATTTGACAATTTTGTCGACTAGACGTTGGCCGTCATACAACTGCGTCACCCTCAGGACATAAATTCCACACTCGTTCGTTCCCTGCGCTGGCACGATCGGGTAAGAGGGCTTCTCCGCCAATTTAACCTAGTCAGGCTGGTTCTTAGATTTATACAACTCTTTGCCA
Source organism: Triticum aestivum (assembly GCF_018294505.1). NCBI lineage: Eukaryota > Viridiplantae > Streptophyta > Magnoliopsida > Poales > Poaceae > Triticum > Triticum aestivum. The sequence goes on from NC_057806.1 coordinate 489,400,535, forward strand.
TAAATCGCCTTCAGCAGCTGAGTCATCCTCCTCATCTGGCAAAAAGGCAGCACAAAGTAAAATAACACACGTCACATATCAATAACTATTCATATGAACCGAAAAATACAAAGTTCATCTCAACGTCTAGACAATCCCTCTTTTAAATGCATGCGAGGTCATTTCCTTTTATCACTTTTTTACACAGATTGGGGTGTGTGTGAGAAAATGCAGTTCTGTCACGCATATGTTGAAGTGCACTATATAAACAAGTGTGGTGCTATGTGTGCTAACATTGCATGTGAAGTTTATAAAAAAATGCAGTAGGAGAAACACAAAAAAAACTTTTCACTTGGCTAGAAGAAATGACATACCACTTCAGTGCAATCTGAGTGGTAGTCAGTCCTGCGCCACTTTGTCGTAAAATCAGGATGGCCAGTGTACTTCCCAATGTCATGGATATCAATCGTCTGGCGATGCTGGTTCATCGTGTATAAGGAATAATGACCATGCTTGGAGCGGGGCATCATAATCTGTGACATCAAAAAACTAAATGAAAAATGAAAAGTTCGTTCGACACATAGCACTAGGACCATTGTTCCAAAATAACTATAAAAAGAAATGCAACAAACCAGAAAATAAATGATGGAAAACAATGGCCTTACCAGTTTTGCGTCCAACAAGTTTTCATTGCCGCGCACAAAAACCTTGAACTGGTTAACTGCATCTTCTCAAACAAACGGGGTATGCACAACTGGCAACACAGGGTGTCCTTCATCATCTTTCTTCACAAAGGTTTCCATTTCAAGAACATACTGCATACAAAGAGAACATAAATAGGACATGAAAAAAGAATAAAACATGCATGCACGGATGGACATGAAAACATCAATACAAGAGAAAAATGACAGCACACGTTTACCATGATAAATAAAGGTGAAAGTAGCACACGTGCACCAGAGAAATAAACTAAACCCATTTCAGGGTCTTGCTTCCAGTACTTGATGACAAAATCCATGAGATACGAGTCCATTAAAGCTCCTTTGCCAAATGTATTATAGATATAGTCAACATTGTAATTTTCAACATCACCAAAAGGATTATTCACGATAAAGAATGCGTTCCTGCGGTAAACATACACAGATGGGATCAATAAAAATAAATTAAAAACAAAACACACAAAAGGATGAAGGGCACACACATAAAACTTACACATGGTATTTGATCACAAAATCTTTGCTGAGAATGAGATCCTTTATTTTCCTTGCCTCATCAATATATTTGAACCTCGGAGGATTCAATTTCTCTATAGAGCATCTCAACTTAAAATCCCTCTCACCTGCCCTCTTGTTCGAAAATACTTCAGCCTCATCCATAGGAGGACGATTCATTGCTGCACTCCTAGTCCTAGTGACGCGTGGGCATCACATAACAAAATCATCATCATCATCATCATCATCATCATCATCATCATCATCATCATCATCAAATACCTCCTGTGGAGAGCTAGGTCGAGCAACACTTCCACCATCAGGTCCAGACGCCACATCTATGTTCAAACCATCTCCAACCAAAGAACCATAAATATCTAGAGAGATTTCAATGGCACAATCCTCCATAACTACCTCAAAACCCTGGGACTCAAAACCCATAAATATCTAGAGAGATTTCAATGGCACAATCCTCCATAAATATCTAGAGAGATTTCATGAAGGCCCCCATCAAAACCTAAAAATGTGTAGAAAAAACATGGAAACACTCAACACAAAATACAAAACCAAAAAACATTAAATACATCTCAATAATATAAAAATGCTGTTCACTAAAGAAGTGAATGCAACCCACTTCTCTACAACAATGCAACCCACCTGTCTATAACAATGCAACCCACTTCTCTACAACAATGCAGCCCACCTGTCTACAACAATGCAACCCACTTCTCTACAACAATGCAGCCCACCTGTCTACAACAATGTAGCCCACTTATAAAGAACAATGCATGTCACTTTTCCCAAAATAAATGCAGCTAACTCGTCTAGAAAAAATGCAACTCACTAACACAACAAATATATAGCCATCCATTCTAAATCACGCATTTAACTAAACACACTAGTAAAAAAAGACCTTAAGAAGCGGAAGCAAGTAGTAGACAAAAAATAAATAAGGGAAATAAAGAAGTTCACTAAAACAACCTTTATCTACAAAAATTAAAAGTGATGTTAAATCAAGGCAACACTTTCTCGATGTGAGCCAACTATAGAGCATGGCCTTTCTGATGTAGTCAATGTGCTCCACCCCAAACTGAGCAACTTGAACACCATCCCAAGTCTGCAAGAATTGAAACATATAGAATCCACAATCATGCCTGCAATAAAAGAATAAAAAACAGTAGTTTCACAAAATGAAATAAAAAAACTGAGCAGTATGGTGGAGAGGGGCTGTACGGAACACACCTATTTGGCTGAATTGGGACAATGACATGTTTCAACACAAATCCATCAAGTGTAGGAGGATTTAGCGGCTCATCAGAACTTGAGCTACCTTCTTTCCATGCACGCTTGATATTTTTAACCATCCTCCTAAAAATCCTGATTGGATCAGGGCTGCCAGGTTTATTGAGTGAGTCAAGAAGTTCAAACCGCCTTTCTTTCAAATTTAAGGCAACTACACAATAATGACCAACGCCATCCCTCGTCTATGACGGATCAAATGTTGCAAACAGGACCTCCTGGAAGTACAAAAATAATCAAAATTATTACAAGAAGAAGAAACAGAACACTATAAAAACCAACACACAAAATATGGTTTTCTACACATAAAAACGTTACTCACCATATCTTTTTTATCAGCACGCTCCTCGGCTTTTGAAGAGAACATCATTTTAACACTCCTGCCTACAGTACCACCATGCCAAATACTTGTCTGCCAAAACAAAACCAAAAAAGAAATAGTTCTTAAGCAAATAGGTCGTCACACGAAATCAAAAAAGAAATCAAAATATAAAATAATCCTGCATTCTTACACGAATATGGTACGGGACAACCATCGTAGGAGATCCCTTAAACTTATCTACCAGGAAAGAAACCCCAAGATCTACAAGGCTTGTATTGAGCATCCCTTTATCCCAAAAGGATTGACCAACTTCACCAATGGTAATATCAGCCACCTTAGTTTTAAAAGAAATCATGTCCCTAAATTTTTTATGAAAAACTGAAACATACACTGGTACGCGTTGGTGCTATACAAACGGTTTTTAACCCTTTTCGGCGACGGCATTTGGAACCATCGCCTAGTGAGTGACGGTTATAGGGGGGTCCTTCCCACATGACCCAGAAACCATTGGAGATAGGGTCCATATAGTACTCTGACTCCTTTCTGCTTGCATTGCCATCACAGTCAGTATTCTGTGGTGCTACGTTTATGATGCGCGACCCATCACAAATGGTTCACCATTATAGAACGTGTATGATGCGCGACCCATCACAAACTGTTCTCTATTAATAAGATTAGCTAATCGTTGTATGAGTGTCAGACAGGATTACGAAACATCGGATCGTCGTAACATCCTCATACACGACAACTATCACACACACTATTCTGTGGTGCAGCGTTTACGATGCATACTTCATCAGAAACAGTTCATGGTTGCGAATCGTGTACGATAAGGCAACTAACACAAATATTTAGTTTGCCGCACCATTTGTGATATGTCTAACATCGCACACGCTTTGCAAACGACAACTGTGTGCATGCTTGCACACATTTCCTCTTTGCGAACCGTCTCGGATTATGGTGTATATCGCAAACATTTGTGTTTTACCAACCATGTGTGCCATAAACGACCTAGAGGGCGTAATTTCACCGTAATTTAATCGCCTCTATTTCAAATTGTACCGGATCTGAATTTGAATTTGAATGTATGCTACAACTTTATTCATATCCATCAGGTTCAAACAACCAATGCATTATTCGATTCATAGGTACATACGTTCAAGAATTACATAAGAACGAAATAAAGAATGATGAACCACAGTTGTATACTTGTACTATTAAAGACGGTAAAGAAAGAGGCGAAATACATTCTGGTTGCTGAGGTGACGCGGAATGCCCATATTGTGCCCTCCTCCATGCATAAGGCACACATGACTCTAGTCCAACCCCTTGTGATGGTCGACCGCCCATCCTTCACAGTCTTCATGAAAACATATAGATAATCATCGTGTTCTGGTAGAAATACTTTAACCTTTGCATGCCCACCAATCGTGTAGTTTGAGAGGTAATCTTGAGTAAACTGCTTTGGCAACCACTTCAAAGGAAAAAGATTCAGACATTGTCATCTAACACAACTCATTATGGGCAGTAAAAAGAAGGCTGCAGAGTTCTTACTTACCATCCTGTAGGTCGCTGTTGTTGTTAGATAAAGTGTAAACAAATAGTTTAATTGCCATCATTGGACCCATTTTACTAACAATCTTTATCAGCTTCCTCGCTTGATGCTGGTTCACCGATATCTCATTGCCCCATAGGCAGAAAGGGTCGAAGCGCGGATCTTTACCAATGACATATGTACCTAAAGCACCAAGTTAATATTAGAAGCTAAACAACAATTGCACAATGATGTAGTACAACACTCTTTTATAATACTCCCTTCATTCCTAAATATTTGTCTTTCTAGCGATTTCAACAAGTGACTACATACGGAGCAAAATGAGTGAATCTACACTCTAAAATATGTCTATATACATCCATATGTGGTAGTCCATTTGAATATCTCTAAAAAGACAAATATTTAGGAACGGAGGGAGTATCTTATAACATCCAATATACTCACATATTAGATTAATTAACATCTTATATTATGGCCCGGAAGGAGTTTAGTTCATTCTTACAAATTATCGGTTGATTAATTGCTGCTGTATTCATGGGTTACAGTTAGTTTGAGCTAGTTCGGGCACAAATAGCCCTAAAGTATATCTAAACATGAGGGCTAGTTTGAGCTAGTTGCATCTATAACCCACCCAAAAAAACTATCCAATCCAAGAGGTGCTAATTGGAGCTAGTTCTCCTAGTGCATTTATTGTCAATCTAATCCTGCCATCCAAACAACTATTTGGATGGAGTTAGTTCAAGGTTAGTCATGAGCTAGAAACTAACTCTAACCTGTAGCTAAGTGGAGTATCCAAACAGGGCTGTGTTGTTGTTTTTGTTGTTGTTGTTGCTGCTGCTCTTCTACGTATATCTAGACATCATTAGAACATTAATATAACACTCTTCCTTGTTGCTATGTAGCCTAGGATTGCATATTTAGACATTTAGTACAATGCACGTTGGTATGTAGCCTCAGATATATTACATATGGCCCTAGTTAACCTAACGATAAATGGGTTGCAGATATATTCAGTTAAAAGTCTGATTCACCGATTAGTCCCTTATCAGCCCCCGGCCTATATGCTACCAGCTACCGTTATCCTGAACAATGAGCAGATATAAGCCATGGGATGAAACTAACCTCGATGGAAAACATCAGTCGTTCCCAAAATTTTCATGTGTAGGTACATCGAGAAGCATGTTAAGCACAACAGGATAAACATCAACCAAAATTATCCATGACAGACAAAATAATCTCCAAAAGATAGCTTCAGTGTGCAGGTTTAAGCATCCTAGTAAAGCAAAACAAGTGGAAAGGCGTGTTAACTCCAACAGGCCTAACATTTAACAACAAGCAAACATATTCATTCAAACTCGTTGTGCCGGTCTAAATACACTGGTTATTGTTAAATAAAAATGGAAAGGTGTGTTAACTACAAGATGCAGCAACCAAATGTAGTCATTCGTAGTGGTATTTTTGAAACTGGTACTGATGAAATTGAACTGCATAGTTCATACTTGCACATATAGAACATCATGTTGTGAATAATTGGAATAAACAAGGCATACTACGAACAACCAAAGAGAGGATTTGAAACTGGATATATGCTAACTACAAACAACCGAAAAATAAAAAAACTTTAAAAGAGGCATATGCTAGCTATAACAGGCTTAACAACAAGCAAATATATGCATTCCTATCAGTATGTTCAAACCTAGATTGATGAAATGTACTGCACAGAAAATAATTGCACATATAGAGCATCACATCGTGATCAACTAAAATAAACAAGGCATACTACAAACAACTAGATATAGCAATTAAAACTGGACATATTCTCTCTACACTACGAAAGGGACTCGACAAAACAAATCATGGGTTTCGTCACTTGTCACGGATGGGCTCGTTCCCGTGGGAAGAGCACGGACCCTGGATGCTCTCCATGTTGTTGTAGATGGGATCCTTCCCCTTGGAAGAGTATGACTATAGGATGCCTTCCCTGATGTCGCAGACATGCGCTTTCCCCTTGGAAGAGAAGATGGGCTCTTTCCCCTTGGAAGAGCCGGAGAGGGTGCCCTCCTCATGGTCGCCGTCGATGAGGTCTGACTTGGAAGCTATGGATGCCAAGCCAATGTCGCGGAACGTGTCCTTCAGAAATGACAAAAGGGGCTCGAGGGCAATGTAGGATGGCAAATTGTTGACAACAAGCCAAAGGAGATCAGCGGCAGGTCCATGGATGAGATCGATGGCGGTTGAACCCAAGGGGTTGGGGGGTGGGCCACTTAACCTGCGACATAGCCCGCCTCAGGCAGTCACTGTCAATAACCTCGTTGTCGTAGCCGGCGGCCGAGACATGCCCGCATACTCTAGCCCGTTGCTTGAGTGCCCGCCGCCAGTAATGGTCGTTAGCTTCCTCGGCGACGCCGGGGGAAGAGACCGCGATACACCTCTTTTGGGCCAGTCGCTCCTCGAGCTCCACAGGAAGTGTAGCCGGGCTTAGGCTGCGACGCTCTGGAGTGGGGGATGGGGATGGGGATACATGGGAATGGAGGCGTTTGGCAGGCATCATCTAAGAAACTCAGGGCAGCCTGGGTATGGAGATCGATGGGTAAGCTGCACGGGCAAACCGGCAGATGTTGACAATGGAGGCCTTGCGGCAGCGGCTGTAGCAGTGGCGACGGGGACCTTGCTAGGCTTTCGAGCGAGGGAAGGGGTGTGTGTGTGCGCGCACGCCCGAGGAGGTTTGTTGTGTGTGTGTGTGTGTCTGTGTGTGGAGGGGGCAGGGGGTGTTTGAGGAAATGACACGGGTACTAAATTTTTTACTACGCGGGAGTCAAATGCAGGAGTGAAATGCCGGGGCTATTGAAAATTTTCATGATAGTGCATCGCACACGGTCTGAAGATAACAACCGTGTGTTGCGAAATAGAAAAACCCTCGAGGCGGGTAGATATTTTCTAGAGATGCATGCGGGATTGGGAACAAGAAACATCGCACACGGTCCGGAGATAACAACCGTTTGTTATGAAACAGAAAAACCCTCGAGGCGGGCAGATATTTTCTAGGGATGCAGGCGGGATTTGGAACAAGAAACATCGCACATGGTCCGGAGATAACATCCGTGTGTTATGAAACAGAAAAACCCTCGAGGCGGGTAGATATTTTTGATAGGGGGAGCCTCGTGGAGCCCAATGTACTGTGCGGATGTGTGCGTGACAGGGGCACCGTCGTGGCACACGGTTAGTTTGAGTGAACCGTGTCTGTTGCGTTATCCAACTTGTCTAATGCTCATAAATTTTGCGAAAACTAATGCAGGAGAGGGTTAGAACACGAACACGATTGCATGTGGACCAAATTTATGTATGAAAAGGGTGGTTCGATTTTCAAATACCAAATGCAACTTCGATGTGGCATCTATCTCGCAAAGCGCACGATATTGCCTGCCCCACCCCCTCGTGTCGGCACGAAGGAAATCCTAAGCTATGAATGCATGCCCTCCCCCCAACCGAGGTTCACCTAGAAAAGTGCAAAGTAGCTAGCAGCCCCCTCCTCCCTCGTGTCGGCACAAAGGGAATCCTAAGCTATGAATGCATGCCCGCGAACCGAGGATCACCTAGCAAAGTGCGAAGTAGCTAGCAGCCCCCCTTCCTCATGTCGGTATGAAGTAGGGATGGCACCTGCAGGGTATGGGTACAGGTGGAGCTACCCCATACCCTTACCCGTCCTCCCTGAGTTTACCCATCACCTATACCCATACCCCGTCAAGGGTACAATTTTTCCCCATACCTGTCACCCGACAGGGTATATAGGTACCGCGGGTAAAAATACTCGCATTTACAACACATCAATTGAGTAGAAAATAGTTGTAAAAATCAACATATAATCATAAATTATTAATAGCAACACATTTTAAACAACAATGTACAACAACATATTCTCATAAACAAAAATACTTGCCTATAAAGTGACATATAAAAATGTTAAACAACAACACATAATCATAAATAACAACACATATGTATGCACTTTAAGTTCATGGAATCATGATAAATTATAGAGATAATTTGAATACACATTAGAGTTTTTACCTAGCGTGATTAGGAGGGGAAATGAATACATTGTGATATTAACGGAAACCCACCTGTCAACATTTTAGATGGGTACATGGGTACACGGGCATGGGTTATACGATCCCATACCCATACCATCTCTACCTGATGGGTATGGTATTTTCCCATTTAAGTACCCATGGGTAATTTTTTGTCCCATACCCTTACCCTAATAGGGTTTTTAACCACATGGTATGCGGGTAATGGGTACCCATTGCCATCCCTAGTACGAAGGGAATCCTAAGCTATGAATGCATGCCGCCCCCAACCAAGGTTCCCCTAGCAAAGTGTGAAGTAGCTAGCAGCCCCCCTCCCTCGTGTCGGCATGAAGGGAATCCTAAGCTATGAATGCATGCCCCCAACCAAGGTTCACCCTAGCAAAGTGCGAAGTGGCTAGCAGCCCCCCTCCCTTGTGTCGGCACGAAGGGAATCCTAA